>NC_136945.1:1950000-2127500 GCF_949987615.1 Pollachius pollachius | reverse complement strand
ACGTAATTTCCTGGCTTGTAGCACTTATAGCGTTCCCGTTTGTCATTGTTGGCATCGCTACATGACGAGTTGGGGAAGAACAGTCATTGGCTATTCATTATTATTGTTAGCTACATTAGCCTCTTTAGCATACCAGCTCGAAAACAAACAACAAAACGTTTCATTGTATTGCACACACAGAAAGAACGTGAAATGCATAAATTGATGACCGTATTAAAGCAGCAATGTAATCAAGTGTGTAAGAGCATTTGAAATCGACATTAAAACGACCAACTTGGTACAAATACAAAGAAAATATATCTCAATATGGGCGCAGCCATCTTTGTTTGTCGAGTTGTACGGTTAACCTCAGTGAACTCGGTTGACTCTCAGAATCCCGAGTGGGAGCGACCAAAAGGTGGCGTGCCTCGATGAAATGCCGCAAGAAAGCTGGGAGATTTCCCACTTTTCAACTCGTGCGGGTGGTGTATGCTGCATCTCGAACACACCATAATTCCTACAGTACAACCTCTAAAGGAGGCAAGAAGACCAGCACAATAGCATTACTCCTGGATCAATCCCAGCCATTCCACCACAGTGCAGGACTTACGCTCCCATTTTGCCCTTGAAGTCAAACACCTCCTTGATGTTGTTGGTGCTCTTCTTCCAGCTGCAGGAGATCTCTTTACGCCCCATGGTGGCGCTGGTGTGCCTCCGACACCCCTTAACATAGTCACATAAACATGACATATTAACATACACAGGTCATCTCCAAACACCCCTCAACATGACATAGTAACATACACAGGTCATATCCATACACCCCTTAAAATGACAGATTTATATACACAGGCCTTCTATTTAAACACCCCTTAAAATGACATATTAACAAACACAGGCCATCCCTTTAAACAGGCCTTTACATGACATATTAAGATACACAGGCCATCCCTTTAAACAGCCCTTAACATGGAAATATTAACATGACATATTAACATACACAGGCCATCTCCAAACATCCCTTTACATGACATTAACATACACAGGCCATCTCTTTAAACATCCCTTAACTGCTACTGACTATGCATTTATTCATAGAAAGCATATCTTAACCATAAGCAGCAATATACTACACCAGACAGACAAATAGACAGAGAGACCAATGGAAAAGTGATAGTACTAATAGTTATCGGTTTCCCTTGAGCAAGAATTGGAAACACGTAATGTAAGGGGTTTTCATTCCAAATGTTTTGAAGAGCTTTCTCACAGCTTAGACCTTACATGAGCAGTGTGCCCGCACTGGGCTTCACCCTGCCTCAGTCCTGGAGGTTCAAATCCTTCCTGGGCCTATGGTTATAGAAGGTCCAAAAGGGGAGCAGATTATCAGGCGTGAGGCAGCAGCAGACCGTGTGATTCCTCCATCCCTCCCTCCTCTTGTGAGGAGATTAGGCTCCAAGTAGAATCCCTGGCATTATAACCACTGGGCGGCCTCAACATATCCTGCCCGTAATACTGAGAAAGGTCATAACCTCTTCAATCACACACAGCCTTTCCTACTTTTAAATGTAACATGAATACCAAGCCGTCCTTCCATTATCAATAAGATCCAAAGGCCATTGAATAATAAATTGTGAAAGTTACATTCAAATAAAGATATAGACTACAGTAGTCCTTTAGACTTGAATGTGAATAAAAACAACCAGCAACGGTACGTGACCAATTAAGAAATGTAATCAATTTTTCCGTTATTTAATGTCACTGATCTCTATCTCTCCTTCACCTATGCCTCTATTCAATAACAAATCGGTGCTATTTTCTATATTATATATCTGTTATTCCAAAGAAAAAATAAAATGATTGTAAGTGGAAGAAGGTAAACATTACAATACAACCACTGTAGGAAATTCCTACCTTAGTTCGCAGGCCTACTCGTTTATTAGTCCCTTTATGAAGCCTTAGCTCGCAATGAAACTTCAACACACATGGACACACGGTACAGGTGAATAACAACCAGAGAAGCTCTTTACCTCGGCGGCGGTCGGCCAGGCGCTCGCTGGGGATCGGGACGCGTCTGAGAAGCGTCTAGACGCTCAGGACGCCGCGAGTCTCCTGTGCGCTGGCCGTGGGCGGGGCTTGATGAGTTAATTAAGAAAAGGGATGGGTTTAATGTTTTGATTATGTCGCGCTATTAGGTGAAGGCGATGCAGAGTAATAAGAAAAGCAAAGACGTCTTTGCATTTATTAAAAACTAGATAGCCCAAGAGCAATCCGACATGACTTTGTCTATTATTCTGTATCTGTACTCTTTGAATAAAAACTTGTTTATAATATATATATATATATATATATATATATATAAATATATATATAAATCTTTGTAACATCAGTTACTGCAGGTTTATGCCATACCAGGTTTTATGCATGGTACCTTTTTGGACTAGATATTTTTGCTTTGCTCAGCACATCAAGGGATGGCCGTTGTGGTCAACCAATGACTGTTTTGTGAGTTTAGCTTGTGTATCTATTGGAGTAGCAGGAAGATTTATCACAGAAACTCAAGATCCTTGTGGATGCATTAACAGTAGTGTAATAACAAATAGTGTTTTTTTGATTTCTTGTTAACCTATTTGGATGACTATAGCTGAAGTTTAGGACGTTTTTAGTTTGATCACAGCTTAATAAAAAACTGGTATCGATGAAGGTCTTCCATCGGTCCCAGCTTGACGATTTCACTTTGACAAAAAGACACACAATAACTGAAAGTAGAATTGTATTTTAATGTTTTAATTAGTATTAATTTATGTTAATTTAGGCATTTTACCTATTTGTTTGTGCTTTAAAATGAATAAACGAGTAACCAGACAGTGTGTAATCCAAATCCTCTGAAAAGGTAGGTGCTCTTCGGATTTCCCAGTGAGCCCCTGCAGACACATGTTCACACCAGTTCTCCTGTTGCAGACACCAGTTCTCATCAGTCCTCCTGTTGCAGGACTGCGTGGCGATGGGCTTCATCGCACACTACATCATATTCCTGCTTTAAAGAAGAACCGCTTCTTTAAAGAAATGCTGATACAGAGCGAGTCTTTAGTACAATTACTCAGTTTCCACACATTTGAATATAAATGGCAGAGGACAAAGCTTCTTAAGGAAGGATGATGAATACTAAAATCAGACAAAATTCACAAAGATAAAAACCTCTTCTATCATGTAATCATACAAAAATACAGATTCAAAATTATTCAATTCCAGTAATGTCAGTAAGCCTTTTCGCTTTCATACCAAAGCAGGGCACGTTTGTGATGCTGAACAGAGAAAGTGTCCGTCCAAGACAACGCTAAACGCACATCAGGACATCTGAGATCTAGGTTGACTCCATCAACATTTTGCACTAAAGCAAACATTAGAAGGCATCGCAGCCTAGCAAAGCACATCTTGGTCTTGGCTCCATTAAACATCCGATAGAGGGCTGCTACGGGAAACCACCAGTACATAACACTACTGTCGTCATCATTTTAAATAACAGGAAAAACAGAGAGAAAGAAAGAAACAAACGGAAGAACGAAATAGATTCATAAATCTACCCTGAGTTTGGATTATTGCGGTCATGGTGGAACAACAATTCCTTATTGATTATCACAGGGGAATGGTGGTGATGGGTACATCCTGTGCACACACTGAACATCTAGTGAGATGCAGCCATAGAAAAGGGCTTCAGGCTGCTCTTCATCCCCCACCTGTCAGTGCTGTCCGTTGAGGATGTGGAGCCCCCCCCCGGACCCCATATGCTCCCCGTTGTGCCGGGGTGGGGCCACCTCGTCCCCCTCATTCAGTTGGGCCTTCCTGCGGATCTCCTCCAGAGAGTAGTCCTGCAGCAGATAGCCGTTCTCAAACACCTTCACCAGGAGGTCCTGAGGAGGAGGGGGTTGAGAAAGCAAAGAGGATGCATCAGAGGAACCCCTCTCAAACAGTAACCAGGAGGTCCTGAGGAGGAGGAGAAGAGACAGTAAAGACGATCAGATCACCTTCTCCTTTTTTAATCATGTATCAAAGTTACAATAATCTTAATGTTGGGAGAAGAGAAGCCAACGAGCAGCTGATGTGTAGGGATGGCCGTTTAATAACAAGGTAAAGCACTTTAATAGCTCAGCGTCTTGTCCAGTTCGCTTCGGAGTGTTCCCAAAATGCACCTTCCAGGACGCTGCAGCCACTCTGCGCTGGGATTGACCCCAACATGGTGTAGCGGTACACAACAAGAGCACTGGGTACAAACAACACGGGACAACCCTACAAATAGTCAAAGGGATTTTACCAGTCCAACCCAAATATCCTTATTATACTCAAAATATATTACGATAAAAAGCATATTTTAAAGAAACTATCCTTTTAACTTCAAAATTGTAGCTTACAATTTTCCAATATTTCCCATCATAACTTTTATGAACATGCTTTAATGGGGGCCGAGTGTAAAACTTTATTATCATGCATTCTGAAAGGTGTAAAGACATGATGTGGGCCATCACCGGTAGTGGTGCTCTAAGGCCACCCACCCACCCCCACACACACACACACACACACACACACACACACACACACACACACACACACACACACACACACACACACACACACACACACACACACACACACACACACACACACACACACACACACACAATCGGGTTCAAGAGATAATCATTCATGAAAAAGAGACAAAAAAACATAAAAGTCACAGAGTAGGAAGTAACTCCTCATTAGGCTGATGATATAACTTTGCTGCCATCTAAAGGATTAAGAGGGATTTACAAGGAGGTGGTGGAGAAGGTAGGTCGGTCAATCTGGTTAACTTCAGCCTGCATCAAACCTTAAGGGTAACCTAGAACCATTTTGGTTTCAACACATTAGTCTGTCTTCAATGATCTCAAACATCTGTTAATTTTCTCACTGTAGTTAAAATAGTAGCATAATCCTCCGTTTATGTTTCGTCTGCACAAACCTGTTTTCTGAACCATCCTGCTCTGACTTCACTTCCTGTTCTCCTGTAGTGTTGACACCGTGAGGCTACGCTAAAGGGTGGATGTGTGGCGCTCCGTCAGGGAGCGGTTGGCGCTGGCTGCTCCGGGAGGGTGGAGCTTCTCTTGCGCTATGTAGCACAACACTACGGTGTGCCGCGCCCTTGATCCTACCACACCGCTCAGGACTCAGACCCAAACCAGACTACATGCAGCACAACACACACATCACACAGCTGCAATGGGTTGTCAGCATGGAGATAATTCCTCCCCTGGAGATAACTCCTCCCCCTCCTTGGTAGAGCTCCCACCCAGACATTGGTTCTTATTTCAGTGATAAGGAAGGGAATAGAAAGTGAACGAGACCCACCTCCTCGGGCTTGCCCACCCCTTTCTCTAGCGTCTCCAGCAGGCCGTCAGAGTTCCTACTCAGGGACAGCTGGCCCCTCTTGGAGCCCTTGGAGGGGTCAGTCATGGGCAGCTTGTACACGTCCATCTAGTATAAGAACCACAGAGTCAGGAGCCCGCTCCATCTCAGAGAGAGCCACACTGTCGTGGAAGTATTAATCATAACTATAATTATAAAAATATTAGATTAACCATGCTTATATATATAAATACTAGTCAATTTACAATGTATTTTATACATTATCATTGGTCCTACAGTTACCTCCCTTCCTCCCTCTGACTGAGAGGTGTTAAGATAGATTACATTTGTATTGCTACTGTAGCCACAAAGTCTGATACTAAGGCCATGCCCATTGACTGATATCTTTGTTGCATAGATGGCTTTAACTGTCGTGCTGCCCCACCCTCACATACTTTCAGACATACCCACTTCCCCCATAATGTATTGCAGTTTAAAGGGGACATATTATGAAAACAACACTTTTCCTGGGATTTGGGGTGTTGTTTTGGGTCTCTGGTGCTCCCACACGCATACAAACTTTGAAAAATGTTTGTACATGGTTTTTTGAGTGAGATATGCATTTCTGAAAGTAGCCCGCCTACAGTCACCAAACGAGCGAGTCAGTTTCGGCGCCCCCTCCTACGTAGAAAGGGGGCACATTTGAATATTACCTTCCACTTCCCCACCCCACTCCAACCAGAGCATAGCAAAGATTTTGTGGACCAGCGGACGAGCGCTGGCAGAGATGTTCACGCATTTCAGAAGCAGCTCCGGCGGGGGGAGCTGCAATATGGACTCTCTGAAGTCCATATTGAACCGCGATATGGAGGAGAAAGGGATTGTACTCCCGGATCTGAGCTGCCGGACTGCCGCCGAAGCTTTGTCGGCAGTCCGGCAGCTCACATCCGGGAGTACAATCCCTTTCTCCTCCATATCGCGGTTCAATATGGACTTCAGAAAGTCAAGGCCAAAGTTCCTTTCCCCCCAATTCTTCTCAACCATGGCCAAGATAACCCCAATTACGAGTCTTTACTTGTTGTGGAAGTACCAGAGACGTCAGACGCAGTCTTTATGATTCAGAATATCATCCGAGGCGCACATAGCTTTTGGCCGTGACATTAGATATAACATTATATAAATACCTATATATTATATAATATTATTATTATTATTATTATTATTATTATTATTATATTATAATAAATTATATTATATAGATATAGAGCTTCAGGAGTCTGCAAACGGCAACAATCACTTCTCCATGCTGTGGTTCACTCTGACAGCTCATTGGTCAATGGGCAGCAGCTCATTTGCATTAAAGCTAATTTTCTTTCTGAGAAGCTATTTCCAGCAAACAGCTTCAAAAACATGTTTTCTGGAACTCATATACTATGTTTACTTGTTGGGAAAACACCATAATATGTCTCCTTTTACTTGGCCTCTCCATGACACCTCAACCATGACAAATTCTAAACTCTCAAGGATTGTCACTCCCACTCTTTGTTACCTTTGCATTTACTACCCACAATGCAAAAGTTCCCCTTTAAGAATCTTGGTCACCCATTGTCTTACTGAATGTATCCTTGGTAACTTAGCTGCCCGTACTTTCCCATGATAATGCTCTAATATTAATTCAAATATTTTGCTGGCCGACGTGTCCTAGAAATAAGTTTTTCTTCATCACACACAGTCAGGCTCCATCTCTGAGAGAAGCCCTCAGCGCCCCGGCCTGGACCTACCCCCTGGCCGTTGCTCTCCACATAGCTGCACTTGAAGGCGCAGTTCAGCGTGTCTCGGTTGATCTTCTGCAGCAGGGCGCTGCCGCAGCCGAAGAACACGTTCTCCGAACTCCAGCCCTCATCCCTCAGCTTCTGCAGGATCTGCAGAGGAGGTACACACCAGGGTCAGAGGGAACGCAGACTGGGTAGTTTAATACGCCTTTAAGAGATGCCGGGTAGTTTAATACTATGCCTTTAAGAGACGCTGGGTAGTTTAATGCTATGCCTTCAAGATACCAAGAGATGCTGGGTAGTTTAATACTATGCCTTTAAAGAGATGCTTGGTAGTTTAATACTATTTCTTTAAGAGATACTGGGTAGCTTAATACTATGCCTTTAAGAGATGCTGGGTAGTTTAATACTATGCCTTTAAGATACCTAGAGGTGCTGGGTAGTTTAATAGTATGCCTTTATGAGATGCTGGGCACAGAGAAAAGCGTTTGCAGCGACCTGTTCGATGGAGCCCAGGTCAATGCCGTCCCCCTGGATGATCCGCAGGTACGACGGCAGCAGCTTGTAGCCCATGGAGTTTACCGAGCTGCCGAAGCATTCCTCCAGGATCTGGATCACCTGAGACAACACAAGGCCTTTAGTGACATGAAGGGTCACTAAAGGCCATGCTGTAGGCCACTAGAGCACAGGGCGGCATTCGGCTCAGGAGGTAGAGCGGGTTGGCCGGTAACCGGAAGGTTGCTGGTTCGATCACTGGTTCCTCCTAGCTAGAGTGTCAAGGTGTCCCTGAGCAAGACACCTCACCATGACAGCTCCTGATGAGCTGGATGTCGCCTTGCATGGTTGACACTGCCGTGGGTGTGTGAATGTGTGCATGAATGGGTGAATGTGAGGCAATATTGTAAAGCGTTTCGAGTGGCTACTGGTTAGAAAAGAGCTATTTAAATGCAGTATATTTACCATTTACCATTTAGCTCAGGGCAAACAGTCTTATTAGAATCCATGGCGGTACAAGGCTCGGAAACTAAAACATGGACTGTACACCCATTGTAGCTTTGTTAAAGGAGACATATTATGGTGTTTTCCCAACAAGTAAACATAGTATTTGAGTTCCAGAAAACATTTTTTTGAAGCTGTTTGCTGGAAATAGCTTTTAGGAAAAAAAATCTTGCCTACCGCTATTCCCCTATGTTTCAATTCCTTCAAAATGCGCTGTTTCTGGTGTCTGTAGTTTTAATGCAAATTAGCTGCTGCCCATTGACCAATGAGCTGTCAGGCTGAACCACAGCATGGAGGAGAAGGGATTATTGCTGTTTGCGGACTCCTGGAGCTCTATATCTATATAATATAATATAATATAATATAATAATATAATAACAATAATAATATTACTATATATGGGTATTTATATAACATTATATCTAATATCACAGCCAAAAGCTATGTGCGCTTCGGATGATATTTTGAATCATAAAGACTGCGTCTGACGTCTCTGGTACTTCCACAACAAGTAAAGACTCGTAGTGGGGGATATCTCGGCCATGGTTGAGAAGAATTGGGGGGAAGAAACTTTGGCCTTGACTCTCTGAAGTCCATGAACCGCGATATGGAGGAGAAAGGGATTGTACTCCCGGAGCTGACCTGCCAGACTGCCGCCGAAGCTTCGGCGGCAGTCCGGCCGCTCCGGCGGTGTACTCCGGGAGCTGAACTGCCGCTAAAGCTTTCCGGCCGCTCCGGTGGGTGTACTACGGGAGCTGAACTGCCGCCGAAGCTTCGGTGGCAGTCTGGCAGGTCAGCTCCGGGAGTACAATCCCTTTCTCCTCCATGTCTCCTCCTCCGGACTTCCGCCGAAGCGGGTTTGGGCGGGAATGGGGAAGTGGGAGGTAATATTCAACTGTGCCCCATCCTACGTAGGAGGGTGCGCCGAAACTGACTCCCTTTTTTGGTAACTGTAGGTCGTACTTTCAGAAAGGTATATCTTACTCAAAAGCTCATATACAGACTTTTTTCAAAGTTTGTATGCATGTTGGAGCACCAGAGACCCAAAACAACTCCCCAAATCTCAGGAAAAATATGTCCCGTTTAAGTAAAAATCTACTCTTTTTCTACTATTTTAAAGTTAAGCGTAGTTCTACAGGGGCCGGTCGACATGGGGTGGATTTGAAACATTTGCAGACACTGGTGTTCAGTCTGTGTCCACACACAGGATGTTTCAGCTTGTCTTCCATACGTATATATTTGAACCAGAGTTCAAGTCATTATGATTATAACATAATGCAACGTATGTATTCAGCGTGTATTGTGAATTGATTCTGAGAGTGGAACAAAATACAAATTGAGGATGATGATCAGGCAAGGAATTCCTGCTGTGACACCCACTGTGTTTTCCATCTGGGATTACTTCGTGACCATGGTATCTTATCTTGTTTCCCTCCCACAATGCAGTACGCTCCTCTCCCCTGAGCTCCAGCAGCAGATCCAGGCGGTAAGGCCTGTACCTGGAGCAGGGTCTCGGTGGGGTCCCCGGAGTCGGGCCGGATCACCAGACAGGAGTCCTCGGAGCGCTCAATCACGCGGTCCTTCAGCTTCTCCCCCCAGATGTGCTTGCAGGCCTTGAATATGTCGTAACTGTCGCTGACCACGGACACCGGGCTGGTGGGGAACTGCTCTAGTATCTGCTCAAAGGCCTCCTTCTCTCTGCTTCGCCCCCAGGAGATGATGGTGCTTTTAAGAAAAGACCAAGAAGAATGAGACGCCATGTGACCTTCAATTAACTACATTTCGGCCAGGAAGCATTGATGTAGACACTGTCATTATGCATACATTTGATCTTCCAATAAAAGAATAGCTTTACAGTGTTATTAGTGTGTGTTGTTATCGGCTACTATTGATGCTGTTATCTACTTACCATAACACACAAACATTTCATTTTCTGCAAACACCATACAGGTTTCTATTACAATATTGCAGAGGTTTTGTACCTTTAGAGATAGGGAGCGTGAAAGTGCATACTATCGCTGTCTGTGTGAATAATATATATGTATTTATAAAACAGGAAGCTCAAATCAAGCCTTCTGATTGGTTCATATGACGTCTAATTCCATTGCACAATTCCGTAGGTCTCTGCGTCTGAGAAACCAAAGTGAGCTAGCTACGGTGTTTAGCTAGCTTAAACAAACCTCCATATGTCCCTCCTTGACCACAACTGAGGCTGCACTTTAGCGGTGACACAGAACCACGTACCACGGCTTGGTGCCACGGCTCCAACACATACCTGTGTTCCGCTGCCGGGATGGAGAAGCCGGCCATAGGACAGCTGTAGTAGCGCTGCGCCATCAGCAGTCCTGCCACCGTGTCAGTGCTGCAGAAGTTGACCAGGTGAGCGGCTCCTCCGAGAGCTGCTGACTGGGGAGCAGCAGGAGAGGGGATGAGAGACGCCAAGATCGTTTATTGGCCTGTGGCATGTGCCACCGCGACCACTGACATACCATGGCATTTGCCGTTCAGGATCGGTAACTGCCGTTCAGGTGGAACGACATATGCCGTCCAGGAACGGCATATGCCGTTCTGGAACGGTAAATGCCGTTCGGGTGGAACGGCATATGCCGTTCAGGAACGGTAAGTGCCGTTCCCAACAATGGTATATGACACCAGCACGCCCCGCCTCCTCCGTATAATTTCAAGACAAGTATTGCCGTAAATGTAAAGCTATATATATATTTGGTCTTTATTGACACTATATCACAACATAACGCCGTAAATAAAGGGATTTATACGTTTCTCGTGTCCGTTCTGTTGTTAGTATATGTGCGATCTGTTTGTTGTTGCTTTTGAAATGACAGATGCTTTTGAAAACAGCCGGACTTGCCCCGGTGACGGTAGTTAGCCTAGCAACCTAAACAGGTCTGACTAATCGATAACAGAGATTTAGAGCTATAGTCTATGACTACAGAGGCAGGTCCCTATATCTACCATGGGGTGGAACTGTAGCCTATGGCTAGACAGTCATCCATTTTTCCACTCAAATTTTATCAAGGTGTCCTAGTAGCGTAGCCTATATAGCCTACTGTATGACTGCTTCAACTCATAACTATTCAATAGGCCAAATATTAAGTTTTGCATTTGTTCTTGTTGGTGTTTAACCCAAAAATTGAAGTAGGCCTACAGGTTCCTATCATTTAACACTGATCCAGTGTCATAAACCTTTCTATACCGACATGATACAGTGGTATCATGGCATATAGGGTTAGGGTTAGGGTCTCATGTGAAATGGTAATTACCAGTTTATACTGGCACCTACCGTTTTTACCGTTTTTTAAAGACGTGTCCAGTTCACCGTCATGCAGGCTGTGTTCAGTAAAATAAATAACGATATTTTAATCAATTTGATTGATTTCATACAAATCAACAAGCCTCTCCCTGTGTCATTGTGTGTGCGTGTATCCGAGGTGCGTGCGTGCGTGCGTGGGGGGTTCTTGATTTATTCGAATACTTCTCAGCGAATATTGAATAGTATTTTTGCCAGAAATGCACATCCCTAGTAGCCTACTTACCATTTTACATGAGTGGCATGCCAGTGGAAAAACGGTAGGTGCCAGTATAAACTGGTAATTACCATTTCACATGAGCGGCATGCCAGCGGAAAAACTGTGGTTCCAGTAGGAAATGGAACTTCCGATTAACATAATTGGCATGCCAGCGGAAAAACGGTTCTTGTTGGTTAAACACCAACAAGAACAAATGCAAAACTTAATATTTGGCCTATTGAATAGTTATGAGTTGAAGCAGTCATACAGTAGGCTGTATAGGCTACGCTACTAGGACACCTTGATAAAATTGGAGTGGAAAAATGGATGACTGTCTAGCCAAAGGCTACAGTTCCACCCCATGGTAGATATAGGGACCTGCCTCTGTAGTCATAGACTATAGCTCTAAATCTCTGTTATCGATTAGTCAGACCTGTTTAGGTGGCTAGGCTAACTACCGTCACCGGAGCAAGTCTGGCTGTTTTCAAAAGCATCTGTCATTTCAAAAGCAACAACAAACAGATCGCACATATACTAACAACAGAACGGACACGAGAAACGTATAAATCCCTTTACTTATGGCGTTATGTTGTGATATAGTGTCGATAAAGACCAAATATATATAGCTTTACATTTACGGCAATACTTGTCTTGAAATTATACGTGCTGGTGTCATATACCATTGTTGGGAACGGCAGTTACCGTTCCTGAACGGCATATGCCGTTCCACCCGAATGGCATTTACCGTTCCAGAACGGCATATGACGTTCCACCCGAACGGCATTTACCGTTCCACCTGAACGGCAGTTACCGTTCCTAAACGGCATGTGCCGTTCCTGAACGGCATGTGCCGTTCCTGAACGGCAGTTACCGTTCCTAAACGGCATGTGCCGTTCCTGAACGGCATGTGCCGTTCCACCTGAACGGCAGTTACCGATCCTAAACGGCCATGGAATGTCAGTGGTCGCGGTGGCACATGCCACAGGCCAATAAACGATCTCGGCCCTACTGGAGAGGATTGCGTTACGGTGAGTCAACACGCCACAGGTCTGGGGTCAGGGCCCGAGGACCATTACACAGCACAAGCTCAAAATGGCTGCCACAGCTGATTGCAGTACCATATTTACTTTTTAATTATGTTACATTTAAATTTGGGGCAATTAGGAGACGCTTTCATGCAAAGTGACTTAGATTTAGTACATTTGGCAGAAGAAAGAAACAATATATCGCTGTCGGTACAGTAAGGATGTTCAAATAACCAGCGGTCGAGTTGTAAAAAAAAGCCAGGGGGGATGGTGGATTTTAACTTTTAGGGACAGATCATTTGTGCTGATAACAGCGCATATGGTGGGAGACCAATGGTGTGATAATTATTATTATTAGTAGTAGTAGTATTATTATATTATTATATATTTTTTGGTATAAAATTATTTTATCCCCAAAAACGGACGCATCACACGATTCGAGGCATGCATCACTTTTAAGGATTTTAAAAACTGATTCTTATTTTTTTTTCAAAAATGCATTCGGCAGAGAAGGGAGACTAGGGTTGCTCACGGGTTGGAATGAAAGGGAGAAAAGGGGAGAGAGTTGTCTGCGGAAGCGATGTCTGAGATGCAGAGACAGCTTCACGCTACCAGTGTCTGTCTCGTACGGTGTGGAATGAGAGCTCGTGAAGGCATTATCGCGCAAGCACGCAGGCACGCAGCGAGCGTGCCTGCGTACTTGCGCAATAGCATACTGCCCGAGAAGGCAGTGTCGCTGTTAAATCTGTCCCTGGGAAAAGTAACGTTGCGCCGAATTGAAAAAGGAAACCACTATAATGAAATAGTGGTAATATTTCCACATTAATTGATAAAATAACAGGGGATGGGAAGGGGGGATGGCTGTTTCAGAAGGGGGATGATTTTGATCATTTTAATTCCAAAGGGGGATGACTTCCCCCCTCATCCCCCCTCAACTCGAGTGCTGCAAATAACCAAGTGCGAAGCACTAACAATAGCAAGTTAAAAAATTCCCTTTATACAACAAAGTTAGCTAGGATAAGGATTTTTTTTGTGACAGGCCGACGACTTACAATATGTGCATACATTAAGTTATGTTTTTATATTATAGTTATTTGTGGACATTTTTTTAATATTGACCACCATTTCGACAAACAAGGCATTGATGTAAGCACCATTCACATAAAACTTTATCCGACACCTGTCCTGGAACCCACCTCCTGGGAGGAGACGCCGCGGTAGCCGAAGTCGTGCAGCCGAGTATCCAGGCCTTCGGTGCTCCCACTGCTGGCCTGCAGGTGCTTGGCCAGGATCTTCTTGAACTCCCTGGACACCGTGGCAACCGTTATAGGGTACCACATCTGGACCAGCATGGTCTGGCCAGTGGAGAGAGAGGGTAGGAGAGGGAGTGAAGATGGGAGTAAAGATAGGAGTGAGGATAGGAGTGGGGATAGGAGGGAAGTTAGTTATTCTCCAAGCGCTGGCTTAATCATGAAACATTGCAAAAATAATCAATTTTATGTCGTAACTCAAAGGACTTCTAGCTGACGGCCACCCAACAGGCCTGTATTAAAGGGATGATATAATGTCAAGTGTTGGGAGTTGGTCTAGCCATTACAGACCGTTGGAAAATCTGCCTTTTCCTGTGTTTTAGTGAAATCACAAGTGGGCGTGTCCACCTAGATGTATGATCGATAGAAAAGTAACATTTGCTACAGTTCACTGGGTAGGCTGGTCAACGGATCTAACCAGCATACATCTAGGAAGGACACTTCCACTTGTGATGTCACTAAAAGAGAGGCAAAGGGAGATTTTCAAAATGTTTTTAATGGCTAAACCCACTCACAGCTGGTGACATAACATCAGGGTTTCAGTTCGATTGATGTAAAAATCAATTGTGACGTTTTGACCTTTTCCCAAAAAAGGTTCCTTCTGTCAGCTATCCGTTTTCCAGCCAGACCGTAACATGTTTCCTTAATAAGGCATCCAGCATATATTTGGTATCAACATCAGACCCCATCCACAATTTAATTCAAAACTTGCTGAGTTTGTTGGAAAAAACTGAAGCTACTGTGTTTTTTTAAGGAACAGACTGTCTTCAACTGTCATATTAACTGTGAGTTTTCTACCTTATATATCGGGGCATGTATTTGTCTCAGTCAGGGGCGTAGGAGTGAGTTTAACATTGGGGGGGGACACATATCGGAAACCTGACAGATCCGGTATAATTTTTAGGTGGGACAAATGCGCCTGTCTCCGATATTGGAGGGGACACGTCCCCCCCGGTTCCTACGCCCTTGGTCTCAGTCCTCTTTCATAACTTTGCCTTGAGAAGGATGTGCGAGAGTAGTAAGTGGAAGTGCCTCTTGTGTTCTTCGGCCTTTTCAACCCCCTCCCCCATCCCACACAGGAGGAGAAGCTTAAAGAAAATCACCATGTTTAAAAAAAAAGAAAAGTGTACAGTAGGCCTATTATTTAAAAACTAACACTACATTGACTTTGAATTATTCATAGCTCCAGCTTTGTCCTCATATTGTCAGTCCACTGAGATTAACTATAGCCTAACTATGCTACTTCTATTCAAGCAGGCCTTTTAGACTGGGATATATTGCCGTTTTACTTAAACTAAGGTTTGTTAACAGAACTTTTGCATTGTCACTTTTGATACAATTATTGTGTGGGAGTGTGTGTGGATGATGAATGGTTGAAGCCTGTACCTGTTGCGCATTGAGTAATCAGTGTGCAACAGGTTAAACCAGCCGTCACCACACACACACCCTGTCCTGGATGGCAGAGGAGCACCCTTGCCATGTTCAGTATCTTCTAGTTGGAGTGTATCAACGGACTTGCTTCACATCGAAAAAACGGTTAGGATGTAAATATAATGCATGTAGATGTAACAATAACCGCAACACTAGGCAATCACAGAACTCCAATAAAACGTTATCTTTACAGATGCAGCTAAAATTAAAATATAGCCAGGCTCATGCATTATACCAAATACTAAAATACATTGAAAGGTATTTGGAGCATGTATTCACAACTATTTGGTTTAGTGAAAAGAGCAAAGGGTCACTCATTAACACGCTCACACCTTTCTCAAGATCAAGTAGTGAAAGACGGCACACCAAAACCTCACACACACCGAGGTGACCCTTTACGATTCAACGAATGGAGTAGTTAGCCGTGGCTTATTGTGAAAGGATGATGTCGACATGGCATATGACGCCACTCTAAAGACTTTGTCCCCCACTCGATCGATTCATTCATCACCATTGACAACCGACTAATATGGCCTCGGTGTTCTGACGTCCACAGGGTAGGAGTGGTTGGTTTCTGCTGGACAATAAACCAAAGCAAACACTACAACCTTTTCATGAGAGTAGTAACATGTTGAGGTGCTTTACTTAAAGCCTACATATGCAAAACACGAATACATTTAGGCTGCTATTCAAGCGGGCATTCTCTGTTCAGTCGACAAATGAAGGCCACTTATTGTAAGTCGCTTTGGATAAAAGCCTCAACCGAATGGTTCAAATGTAATTATAATGCAGTACATTGTTACAATGACCACAACATTACAAGACAGAAGAACAAAAATAGGATAACTTGTCTTTATTTCAAGCTGTAAATAATGTGTAATTGGAGTTGAATTATACTGGTAAATGACCAGCATATGACCAGTGTAGGGAGCCCATCTAGGCTGTCAGCGGTCCTGCAGTAGTGAACCACCATACACCATCTAGTGCAGTGCACCACACTACAACTCCATCTAGTGCAGTGCACCACACTACACCATCTAGTGCAGTGCACCACACTACAACACCATCTAGTGCAGTGCACCACACAACACCATCTAGTGCAGTGCACCACACAACACCATCTAGTGCAGTGAAGCACACAACACCATCTAGTGCAGTGCAGCACACAACACCATCTAGTGCAGTGAAGCACACTACACATTACACTCATTACACTCAAACAAATTGCCCATAGTGGGATTAATAAAGTCGTATTGTACACCACATAGTGTGCTTCACCACACTACACACCTAGTGTGGTGCAGCACATTACACCATCTAGTGTAGTGCCCCACACTATACTACACCATCTAGCGGCCCACTGGTGTCCCTCAACACAAACGCTCCTGCTGGTCTTAGGTTATTCAGTGGTGCCAGTTTTAGTGTTCAAACCTGAACTCAGTCCAGACATACCCGCTACAAACTCAAAGACTGCCGGACTCCCCTGATGATGACGATGATGACGATGATGATGATGATGATGCCGCACAGAGCATATTGTTAAAGGACCAACTTTTGATGTCTTTATGAAAGGCTGCGTACCCATAGCTCACCACAATATGTGTATTTAACTACTCCACAGTGTCTTCCCTCTGACACAGCCCTCATGGTGACCGTACCTCTACGTAGTTGGTGAGCCAGAAGAACTCTTGGTCCGTGTTCTCCACAGTGAAGAGAACGTTTCCCCGCGGTACGACGCTGCCCTCAGGGACGGCCTTGATCCGTATGGGGAGCCGGCCGTCGTATTTCTGAGGAAAGAGGATGCTCGCACACTTAGTGAACAAGCAGTGATACCGTCTGTCCTCGGGCTCACTCACAGCCCCTCCCGTTCCTCTCAGTATCAACTAACTCTTAGGCTAGCTACCACAGCATATGCTGTCTTTGTCGAAGAGGATCATAAAGGTATCTATGGTTCTTAAAATTAATGTAATCATTATTTATTAGGACTGACATCATCTAATGTGTTTTTGAACTATTGAGAAATACAGCTGAACTACACATACTGTAACAAGGCTAAATGGAGGCTAAGATCTGTCTTAGAGCATAGAGAGAAAGGCCCGCCTTTCATACCTCCAGTATCTTCCTCCAGCCGTCTTCGTCGAACACCGTCTGGCGGAAGTGCATCTGGTAGAAGACCTTGGCCTGCTGGATCTTCTCCTCCGTGACCACAGCACCTGAGGGAACACATACAGATGGTGCTGAGAGGAACACAGAGCCAAGAACAACCAGTGCAGGACCAGAATATTTGACTAATAATGTAAAGAGGATGACCAAGGGATAATTGTTCATTTTATTAGTCTACCATCAAATGTGAAAGCATCCTGTAAGTAAGGGTTAGGGTTATTGCCCAACTCTATTTGGGTTAGGGTTAGTCATTTCTTTCAATAAGAGTAATATATTGCCCAACTCCATGGCAGGCTCACTGCTGAACCTTCTCTCTCTCAACCTGTCCTGCAGCCACAAAATATGGTTGCTTCAATAAATATTGCCAATATTTATCTTCAGAGCGCACAAGACAGCGATAATTAGTGTGTGTGTGTGTGTACAGTAAAGGTCTATTGTAACGATAGTTGCTTTTGTCATTTCACAAATGATTTCCTCGTCCCCCCCGATAGCCCCCCCATAGTGGGCTAATCACTGGTACGTGAAAACAGAAGTGACCCCAAACAGTACTTGGGTTGCTATCAGTCAGGTGTGCTTGTATTCTTTGCTTTATTTCTGTTAAATATTACCTTAGGACTAAAATCAACAGCGCCATCTGGTGAAATAGAGATCTGCATTCTACTTACTGAAGGGTTAAAAAGGGCAGCAAGAGTACCAGACATTATCTCCAACTATTATGTTGTATATTAGTTTATATTGTATATTAGTGTGCTCTGTGCCATCTATTTTTACTATTGAAAAATGTTGCAATACATGCCAATGAAAATGTCTGAATAATTGATATAAAAAGGTACCTGTGAGGTACTTCTTCAGCAGGTACTGGAGCCCAAAGAACACCACCTCGTTGAACGGGGAACCCTTCTTGCACCGGCATTCAAAGTAGGAATAGATCTTGCTGACGTTGGGAGGGTATTGCTTGTAGTGCGTGATCTAGGAGAGAACGGGAAGAGAGAAGATGGTTAGCAAGGGTTTCCAGGGAAGACGTTGAGATTGCATTTTGTTTGGTATGAAAAGTGCTTTACAAATGGCAAATGGATTGATTGACATGTTGCAGTGTGTCATATTGTCATTCCCAGACATTTCTCTGGATAAAAAAAATAATGATCACACATCTCTTTAGGAAACTTTTATTTGCCCCTAAATTTCTGAAACAAAGTTCCACAAAATCCGAGAAGTAATGAACCATGTTATTGCATGCTAAACCTATAGGGTTTGAAGGCTCTTTTTTATGTTCTCTGTGCAGAATAAGACCATGTATTATAACTAATGACTTTAATGATTAGAGTGCTGGCCTGACTCTTGTTGTTGGTAGCTCAGAGAGCCACTGTTTGCTCTTTAATACGGTAAACAGAACCGTAGTTCCTAACCTAGTGATCCGAGACAACATGGTTGAGTCGATAACAACAGTGTTGTTGACGAATACAAAACTGGAATGCAATCCACACAAATCGGGACCTTCAACACACAAACATCCGTACGGTATCTAAACTCGTATGAATTAGGTTTCCATTTGTTCGCTTCCAGGAACATGTGGGAATGTGAACCGGAGTCCACATACAGTCTCATCTAAACCCTGAACACTTTGGCCCCAAAGCTTCTGCTGCTGTCATGGTGCTTCTGTTTGAGGCCCTGAGATCATGGGATGCAGAGTGGCAAGATAATCAGCACAAGGCCTAATGAAATTAACCTGCTAGGTCCCATGATGCAAACGTGAGGGGAAACCAACAAGTGATTCACTGTGGGCCTAACTCTTTAAGGAGACGACAAGTACGCCCAACATAGCTCTGTTAGCAGGAGTTCATCCGTTTACATCGTTACATCTAGATCTGAACGGGTGGCTGGGTTCACAAAATTTCTCTAGAAAACAAGTTTCCATTTCAGTTGAGGTAAACTACCTTGGGTACATCAACCCTGAAGACCAAACTACACCAACACTCAACAATCAATTACATTTTTACAAATGGATCATATCACCTTCACATCATCTAATGCTCATAGCTTCAATCTGACATGTTTTTGTACATTTAGAGGCTTCATTATGTACATCGATTTGAAGGCTAATTTGCCAACTGGTTTTGTGATTAGATAAAGGTCATTACATTTAAATGGCCTTGACCACACCTCAGAATGACGCTACAATTGTACAAGCGTCCTTACACAGGTAACAGCAGTACACTGGGACACTAATGAGACTTGTGAGACCTTAGTTCGTCAAAAGATGGAATATAAACTATATGACTACCTTCTATACATCTAGCCCAACAAACAAGCTATCAAATACCATTTAAGTTCAAACTAATGAGAATGGCATCCAATTATGATATGTTAATGAAATGATCATAACCCTGGCAGCCCGGCGGGTCTGAAGCTGAGCTCTCCACAATGCCCAATCAGCAGCTTATCACTCTGTCCTGATATTCCTGTCCAGGGAACGGTCCTCAACCCCTCTCAGGTCCGGGTCCCCTCTCAGGTCCTGGCCCCTCTTTCTCAGGACCGGTTTCCCACTCAGGACCAATTCCCCACCCAGGACCGGTCCCGCTCTCAGAACCAGATCCCTCTCAGGAACAGTTCCCCTGAAAGGTCAGCCAGTAGGCATCGGGCCCACTTGGTTTCAGGAAACCGGAGAAGGAGCTTACGTTGCCGTGACATCCGACATTTAGGTGACCGATGCCGGCGGTGGGACGGTCCCACATGGGGCACGGGACAAGCCATCAGAAGATATGAAGCGAGGTAATGGAGGTCGGCGAAGCCTTCATTTTGTGACGAACTAAAGTGAAAACGAAACATAACGTGTGTTTCGTTTTCCGATAATCGCTAAGGTCATTCTCCTCAGAGAACAATGCTCCCAAATGTTCACCCTTTCTCCTACAAACTCCATAATTCTATATGTTTAGAAACAGATATTATTAAGACCCGCCACATACAGATGCATTTCGACCTTTTTCATTGAGATCAACTGACTGTGGTTTGGTCCTATTAAACCAAGTTCAGAACACCGTGGCTGATCATCCAAACCACTCATGTTTATCTTATTGTCTTTAAGCTTCGTCACATCATCCACAAGCAACCTCCTCACAACCAAGACCCTACTACACCCAGAGGAACAGCCCTGTCAGTCATCGGTAAGAGAAGGGTCACTCACCTTGTATGAATCTGTCGCTAGTAAGAGATTAAAATCATGTGCTGCCATTGTTATTATGAATGAGTTTGATTTCCTATTGGCCCCTTTTACTCGATATCACCAAATCGGACCCCGGAATATATTCGACTAGTTCCACCACTGGCAAACTTCAAGTAGCCTAACTTGGTGTGTTTTTTTAGTCTACAAACGAAAGTCGTGTGTGGACATTGTTTCCAGAAGAGCAGGGTTGTAAAGAGGCGGTGCGCCGTTCGTAAAGCAGCGCGTCATGAGGCACCGCCCCCCATGCGTCACGGGACCCCAGAGCCACAGAAAGAAGGGCAGAACTAGAGATGGATTTATTGATTCGTTTCCGCGAACCAGTTCGCGTGATTCAGTTCGCCAAGGGGAGTCGTTCGCGAATCGTTCGTTCGTTCAGTCGAGTTTCCGGTAGCGGTGAATCGAATCATACACGGTTCTCTGAGTCAGTCAGACTCAGCCCCTCGTTCGTTCGTTTGTTCAGTCGAGTTTCCGGTTCAGTCGAGTTTCCGGTAGAATCATGGAATGAACGGCTCAGACTCAGCGCCTCCCTCGTTCTCATTCTCATACGTCAACATTACAACTTTAACCAAACGCAGCGGGATGGGGGGTGTAGTTGATTATTGAATGTTTGACATATCAGCAAATTAATAGACTTGATTTAGCAATGATGGTGGGTGTCCCGGGTGTTTTAGGCTCCCATAAACAGAACCCTGTGCAGCCAAAGACTAAATCTAGCTGCCAAAATTAACACTGCATTCAAAACGAGAGCTGGTTAATTGTGAAAAATGCATTAAACTGTCATCAGACAACGCAGTTATACGCTATTGTAATGACCTCGCCGGTGACAAACCAGGTCACTAAAAACCCGTAACCAATGGCAAAAAGCCACACTAACAACAACCGGTTACCCAGGCAACCCCCCAACCCGGTCCCTTCAATGTGCAAGCCCCCACCCTCCTGTTCTCCCAAGGCCCTCCCCCAGCTGACCTGATGATTCGCCACCCACACTGATTGACAAGAAGAACATCCAATGCATGCACAGAGAACAACTGGCATAACGGACAACGAAATACAATGCAACACATAACACACAAACTCTTTAAATGTCCCAGGGTCCCTACAATATAGACTCTAGAGTTCCGGTATAAAGGCTGGGACGAATTTCAAATGATAAATATGTACACTTTATGTTGAAAGTATACTGTTGCGATTTCCATTTAAACGAATTGCGCAGTGAGTAGTCTTCACAACGAGAGCTGGTAGGTTGTGAAAAATGTGGTATAAAGGCTGGGACGAATTTCGAATTATAAATATGTACAATGCATCCTTTAAATACGTCCATGCAACAGATGACCAATGTGAATAATAGATAGCTCGCTCACTAAGCCCATTTGTTTTTTCCCCATTAAACCTGTTGATTTCTGTGTCTCATTGACAAATTCAACGAGAGCGTCCTAGACTCAGTCCTAGAACAGCATACGATTGGCTGGCTCTCGTGAGTCGTGACGTCTCTCAGTCGGTCCCTCCTCACCACTCACACAGTGAGTGAACGAACTGTCAGCGACTAGTGGGTCTGGGAGGAGTCGACTCTGAGAACGAACGAGGCGAACGAGACGAACGAAGCGAACGAGAGAGAGGAACCAGTTCAGTTCGTTCGTCTTAACGATTCGTTCATTCGAACTGATTCGTTCGTGAACGAGTCAACACTAGGCAGAACACAGCAGCAGAGGCTTTATTCTGATATACTCGTGTTTAGCGGCTGATGAGTGTAAATTCCATGTATTTTTAAACGATTTTAAAAATTAAAATAAAATGTATAGGCCTATTTAGGAGCATCTGGCAAAACGCGCAATGCTTTGTCTGATAATTGAAGCAGGCCTACATAGTAGTACCCGGAATCACCACATGCCCCCCCTGTGAAAGCATGAATGGATTTAGAAACTGTTTATATTCTCACTCCCTCCCAGTCTTGTGGAAACACGCCACTTTGCTTTGAATAAAAACCTGCGTACAGCGGCGCAATGGCATTAATGTCAAAATAAATCAGAAGTCATCCGACCTGTGAGCAGAAAAGAAAAGATCGCTAAACGCAGTTTTGGAAGGTCGGTATGATTGCGCACAACTCTGGATGCTGATCCACAGCAAGAAACCGTGCGTTGTACTCCCGACAAGTGGACTAATGTACTTGCATATGTTTGATTAATCACACATACAACAAAGATTTAGCTCGTTCCAACAATCAGCACATCCAAGGTCGTGATTTTTGTAAAAGCCCTTAATTAAACTGAGTCTTGTGGTCTGATACGACTACTGGTTGAATCTAGACTGGGTAGCGCCAATTCTGCCAGCGATTTGAGTTTGCCCGTAGATAGTATATAAACGGATGTAGCATCCGGGCAGACCTCAGTTATGGGCTTGTGTCTCAATTCAGGGGACGCATCCTTCAAAGGGTGCATTCGAAGGGCGATTGCGTCCCTGCGACGCGTCAAGGCAGTCCCATTTCGGAGGCTCCTTCAAATGCGGCCGGCAATTGCAGCCTTCTTTTCCCGGATTTGAAGGATACACCGGATGCATCCTTCACGGCCAAACGTATCCCAAGATTCATTGCGCGTTGGATTTTTTTCAGAAATGGCGTTAGAGACAGTGGAATAAAGTAATCTATGTGAAAGTGGAGATCTTAGTGGGTTATATAAAACGGCTCCATATTTCTCCTCCGCCGTCCGGTTTGAACCGCAGCTGTCAGGGTTGCTAGGTGACAGGAGTGGCGTGTCATCACGCAAGGTAAAGGGTATTAACGGCTTGTTACGCAAACTTGAAATGCTCCGTAGGGCAGGCCGTCTCATTTAAAAACGTTCGTTCGGTCTTCGATCCGGTCTTCACGGTCTACAAAGGCCACACCTTCATAGACCGCGTCCTTCGAAGGATGCGTCCCCTGAATTGAGACACAGCCCAAATCTCTTGGTTTATGAGCGTCGCCATCTTGTCATAGTTTGACTTCGCCTCATTTCCTCTTACCAAAAAAAAAAAAGAGCATTGATCTGACGTCGGGGGGAGGTGACGTACACCGAATTAGCTCGTAGCTCATTAGTTTTTATACGATCAGTTGGTACAATTGACCGCAGAGCAAGGTATCTTGGCACCGGAATGAACAATATGAATGAACGCATTCGAGGTCAAGATGACGGAGATAGCATGCTAATCCTGAAAACTAGCCTCCGAGTCTAGGTGAGAGTCCGCGGTGAGCTGTCACTAAAGAGGCCGCGCCCCTAATTATTCAAACATTTTAACCTCCAATAAAATAAAAACTGCCCTGCTAAAAAAAAAATTCACCCCCTCAGTGTTATCATGGAGATATGAACTAAACATACTGACTAGAATGTTTTTTTGGACCAGGCTATAAATAGGTTGAATAAGACTGTGAAAACGGCCTGTTTAACAAGTGAGTCAACAAAGAATTGCTCACTTTTGGTAAGACCTCGTAGTGGCCACCCGGTGCTACTGCAATGTTTGTCACTTCCACATTGGATGCTGGTAGAACTCGCTGTGGTTGGGGCTTGGTTTGCCCTGCACAAGGGTCTGGAGAAGAGCAATTCATTTCTTTCTGCTTCCGATACGTTTTTGCGGGAGCCAATCACCAAGCTGGCTTTTCCCCTTCGTGCGCTGTTGGCTGGTTTCACACAATGACGACAGGGAAGCGACGACAAGCAGCCAATTGCGTACAGAGTCATTTGAAATAGGACCGTTGATCACGCCTCTTGTGCTGAAGAAAATGACAGCAGCTTCCCAAGACCAACGTGCAATCTGCGATTGAGCTTGGTCTGGCAATAGCCAGACTAGGGTGAATCCTAAACAGCATGTTGTATCCAGTATGCAATATGTGGGTAGGGACACAGATGCCAACCACTCAAACGGATGAACAGAATAACCATCGTTTCTCACATCATCATCAGCAGTAGCCTAATGCAGCTGGACCCCATGAGTTCTCTTCCCATTCTCTGAGCACAAATCGGGGAAGTGACCGAGATAAATGTACGAACAGTGACGATATGATGTGGAGCTAATAGTTCATCGAAGATATCAAAGGGAAGCTGCTGAGCCAGCTGCGGCGTCTGCTGGTTATCGGCCAGCAGGGGATAGACACTTGACTGAAGGCTGAAGCTCTTCATTCGCTTCCGGTCGAATCACGCGGGGCTACACGGATCACTGACTGCGATTTCATGGATGATTTATCAACGTACTCTAACTCTTCTTCCTAAAGATCTCCTATTATACTACTTTTCTGGTCTTAATTTCTTATTAATGACTTCTATAAAGCAACCTGACACGTATCACAGCACAAAAAACGCTGTAGATTTTCGGGAAACTCTTCGTCTCATCTGGGCGCTTTCAGCATTCTCTGTCAACACTTTGCTTCGTCCTTCTCCGCCCCCTCGCCCCCTTCTTGCAACCCCACTCCGTTGTGATTGGTTACCTTCTGGAAGAGCATGTTGCAGCATAACCATACATGGAAAATTGAACAAGTGAATCACGACCGGCGTCCCTAGTGTTTAGCGTTCTGCACAACCACCCCAGACGGTCATGAGGGAATACGTCTAAATGCATGTACGTCATTATTTGACACTTTAGTATGGTTAAACATGACTATAAATCATTATAACAACGTTCATAGGTAATAAAAGTCGAAAAAGCATAATAGGTCATCTTAAAGAAAGTTATGCTTTTGACCTTAACCATTTTGGCTGTGAAAACGATAAGAAACAGTGTCGATTGCTAATACAGCTTTTATCTCCCGCAATCAGCTGATGCGTGAGCATCTTACTAAGATCTTAGAGTCTTTAGTAAATACCCAACTTAAGTGCTTTCTGCAAAATCACAACATACTTTGCCCGGCACAGACAGGCTTTACGGCCAAGCATAGCACCATTACTGCAGCTACTAAGGTGCTCAATGACATAATCTGGGACCTTGACAGGAAGATGAGCTGTGCTGCCCTGTTCATCAACTTGTCAAAGGCCTTTGACACAGTTGATCACTGTATTCTGCTTAAGAGGCTCCAGGACATTGGCTTGGGCACTAAGGCAGTTGATTGGTTTAGAAACTATATTGCCAACAGAACTCAAGCTGTTGTCGTCGATGGGCATAGTTCTGCCCCAGGTCAAGAGAGGTGTCCCACAAGGGTCTATCCTTGGTCCTGTCCTATTTACAATTTACATAAACATCATTGCCTCTGTTGTAGAAAATGGGAAATTACATTATTTATGCAGACGACACAGTTCTATATTGCTCCACGCTCACCCTAGCTCAAGCATATCAATCTTTACAACAGTCTTTTAACTTATTACAGGCCACCTTTATTAAACTCTGACTGGTATTAAATGCTGGGAAAACTAAGGTGGTGCAGTCCACAAAGTCTCGCACAGTACCTGTATCAACCACCCTAGCTATTTCCACACTGGACGGGAAGTGTATTGAGAATGTTTCATCCTATAAATATCTTGGTCTGTGGATTGATGAAATTTCAGATAGATAAATTGGTGGGAAAGCTGAGAGTAAAGCTTGGCTTTTATTGTAGAAATAAATCCTGTTTTACTCTCCAGGCTAGGAGGAAACTGATCAGTGCCAATTTTCTGCCAGTCCTGGAATATGGTGATGTTATTTATATGCATGCTGCCTCTACCACGCTGCACACACTGGACACAGTATACCATGGTGCACTATGGTTCATTACTACTGCCAAGTCACACACTCATCAGTTTCGTCTTTATGAGACGGCTGTATTTAGCTCTTTAGGTCTGCGTAGATGGCTTCACTGCCACATTTTTATTCATAAAGCTATTAACGTAATTTACCTAGCTATCTCGCTAGTCTATTGACCTGGAATCACTCCATATACATTCTCCGCTCCGTTAACACTCTTGCTCTAAATATTCCACGTACAACAACTGAATTTGGTAAGACTGCTTTTATTTATGCTACTCCTTGGTGTTGGAATCTGCTCCAAAGAATTTTGAAGTTTTCTGTTTTCATCCCTCTTTTTGACATTTTAAACAATTACTTAAACAATCCAAATCTGAACAGTGCACATGTTTCCAAGGCCCCCCTTCATTTTTTAATTGTTTTCACATTTCTACCTTAATATCTCGCCTGTTTCCCGAAATGTTCTTGCTACAAATCTCTTTCGTACGTCGTTTGTTGGCAGTGTTGGTAATAACGCCGTTTTACAGAACGGCGTTAGGTAACGCCGATATTTTTTCAGTAACGGGGTAATCTAACTAATTACTATTTCCGTCGTTACAACGCCGTTACCGTTACTGTATGATAAATGCAGTGTGTTACTATCAATTGATTTAATAAACTGAGTAATCCGAACACACCCCTGGCTCCAAACACAAACTGCTAGTGGGGAGACCGGGTGGGTTAACAACGAGATAAGCGATTATGATTGGCTAAGGCAGAGTCATGTTTCATGGTAGCCAGTCGGAGCCAGTGTTTTTACACACAAGCCAGGACACGCACGCCACACACACGCAAACGCACACACCAAACAGATTCAATGAAGCAGCAGAAATGGCGAGTCCGAAGCAATCCGATGAAAAGTTGGCATTTTCGGTAGTATTCGGCAGATGTTCCAAAGCCTTTGCAACCAAGCAAATTGAAATTCAGGCCCCATCCACACTAACCCGGGTAAATGTAAAATGGCACATCCGCAATGAAATGATCTCCGTCCAGACTATCGTTTCATATTGTTTTCGGAATGTTTTGCATCCACGTTCCACACTGATATTATTTTGATAAACAGTTGTCATGGTTACGTAACTCCGCCACGCCTCTCTGTTTAGATTACAGGCGCGCGATCAGCTGATATTTACAATTGATCAGCTGGTTAATCATTTTCGACCCGGTCTTGTCCAGAAACGCCGCTTCAAGTACGGTTTGAACTGGTGTCTTTCGGGTTTTTTACCTCCGGCGTTGGAGCAACGAATATGTTTGAGCATATCTGGGCCTTGAATGGGCAGTTCAACCATTTACCACATTAAGGCCAAGTGAAAACTGCTCAGAAAAATCCAAATTCTGTGACATATAGCAACTTTCTTATTTTCACAGTAACGCAGATAGTTACTTTCCCTGGTAACTAGTTACTTTTATTATAGAGTAATTTAGTTACTAACTCAGCTACTTTTTGGAACAAGTAGTGAGTAACTATAACTAATTACTTTTTTAAAGTTACGTTCCCAACACAGTTTGTTGGTAAGGTTGGTCGAAAGCGCTCATAGAACCTTCTTAGCTCTACCGTATTGATGTTTCAGCTCCTGACGCTAGTCGCCGCCACTGTAACCTTTAGAAATCCCCATTGCGCATGGAACTGCCACATTGGCAGTGTTGTGTTTCACCAATGGTTTTAAGTCAGATGTTTTAATAGTTAATGGAAGGAAGTGATATGTGGCATAGCAGGATAGACATGTAGGATAGAAGGATAGGCCAAGTGGTATAATTGTTCATTCCAAGTTCGCATCTGTAGCCAATTGAGGCCAAATGAAACGGTATGTTCGAATTAAGGATGTTGTGTCGGCTGTTCTTTATTTTTGACCGTGGGTACAGAAGGCGAGGTCAGCTCGACTCGCTTCCAATAATTTCAAAAATTATTGTATTTATTTTATAATTGAAAAATGAACAAAACTGTCTTCTAAATTAAGGAAATGATACTGGGAAACAAATAAACCATTATAAGCAACAAGTGAACTTCATAAGCGGTCAAAATACTTTTTTCAACCACCGCCTCTTTCCCTTGACATTTAGTTTTCACCTGACAAACACACACCCGCCTTATAATACCTGGGCGGTGCGCAAAGCCAACAAACATAAATGTTTAGGCCTACTAGAAGGATTTCGAGCAATGTTTTATTCGCAAAGACTGCAATATTTTTTAGAACGCTGCCGAGCCCTGGTAGGCTGAGGAGCCCAGTAGGCTGATCTATCCATCTGGGGTGACACTCCCACTTGGAACGTCACCAGGTCACAGGGCAGATCTGGAAACAGCTTGTCTAGGTCAATCACACTCACACCCGGTGGTAACAGGGGGAGAAGGAAGCTTTCAGAAGGGGATTTTAATTCATGTATTTATACAGTGGCCAGTCCCCACCATGTTGATCTTTTTGTAACAACGTGGTGTCTGAGACAGGATGTTTAACCGGACTTCCCACCAAGAAGAAAGTACCAGCTCTTGCCTGGTCTGCTGGCTGTAAATATGCCCTTCAAATGCCTCCTCCAGCAACATGATTGTCTGAAACAGATATGAAGTGAAAGACTGACAGCACCTTATTTAAATGTGACACATTCAAATCAGCAGTTATGTTTAGGCCAGATGTAAGGGACATGGATTATTGTAGGTCTTCTAATCAAAGCAGGTTCACCAGAATGTGATCTGCCATCTGTCACATTAGTAGGCCCACACATCTCACAGCCTTTAGTAAACATGACTCCTAAACCTCACTCTGCTCAGCTGTCTGTGTGCAGCCTGTTTGTATATTGTGCGTGTACGTCCATTTATTTTGGTCTGATATTTATCTGTCTTTGAAAGGTGTCCTTGAGTGTGATAGAAGCGCTATGTTTATCTTAAAAGAACAATTAATGAAAAACAAGCGGGAATATTTTAATGTTGATGAAACCTAATTGTAACTCATAAAAGAGATGGTTCTCTTTAGAAGAACCACAAAGTCAAAGGATAGAATGAGCTATAGCATCTTCTTCTATCCATGATGTCCTGGAACATTTCCATAGGAGATGTTTGATGTCGGCCTTCCTTCCTTCTCCTCATTGTTCTCAATGAAGTGCGGAATCCCTCTGGTATCCCTGCTATGGTTTATATCTGTAACATGAAACTCACTTTGTATCCTCAGCCCAAATGATCATCACTTACGCTACTATTGGTCCACACTTCTTCAGTTTGACTGAAATCATGATAACATTGGGTCAGGAGGTCTGTAGTTCAGTGGGCCAATCTTCAACTAATGCCCGGCCTACAGTTGTTCATGGACACATTATTCTGCCTGCTCTGATAGCCTAATTGGAAAATTGCCAAAACTCAGTATCACATTACATTTAGTCATGCTATCAATTTATTCATCGATCATTTCTCAGAGATTACGGTTGTAGGGAAAATCTAGAAGCTCAAATGAGACAATCATACAGGCCTGATATCTTAAATAAATTAAACATAGAACATCAGAAAAAAGGCTCACTGATCCTTCCAATCAGAAGGAGGCGTAACAACACTAGACAGATAGAGATATTTTATTAGGAACAAAGTAGTGTTATATGAACCCAGGCACAGATATCTAAGATCCCCTTAGGAAGGTTCAGAATGGGTCCAGATGATTGGGCTCTCCCTCTATTGCTGGGTTACAACGCAACGCAGTAATACTAATGTACATTACATTATTTGAAAAATACTTTAACTCTATTAAAGCTGCACTGAAGACTCAGGAGAAGAGCAATGATCTTTGACCTGACATGTTCTATAGTGTCAAAATGTGTGCTCCTTATCCTCAACACCTCTAATCTTTTTAAACATGTATAGAACTACTTACCATCTGTGTTCTACAGAAGTAATGTAAACAGATTATTTGGTCTCCATCTTCTTATGGGCTCTAAAAGACCTTTAGAGCCAATAAGACTACTTACTACTGTTGTGGCACTAAAGCACAGGAGAATTACAATTTTCTTTGACGTGACAAAGAAATGACATATTGTTATTCTTATAATCTTCAAAACAGCGAGTCTCTTTAAAGTCTGTATATAAATAGACACCATTAGCTGTTTACTACAGAATGGTTGCACAGCTTTATTATCACACTGTAAATTGACCTGTAGGTTATCTAAATGTGTTATATAGGCTGCACTTGGAGCCCATAATTATATATTAATAAAATACCACCATGAAATACGACTTTACTTGTGAAAAAGTTACACATGAAAAACATCCAATCATGTGACAGATAGTACAGAGAGGCTGGATAAAGGATCCCAGGGTCTGGGATCATCAAGTGGGCGCGCATCTCTAGTTGCTGCCGCCGCGTCCATTGTTGCTGCGCCCCTCTTTCCTCCTCCCCTCAGAGTCCTCCTCCTCCCAGAGTCCTCCTCCCAGAGTCCTCCTCTCAGAGTCCACCTCTCAGAGTCCTCCTCCCAGAGTCCCCATCCTCCCAGAGTCCTCCTCTCAGAGTCCTCCTCCCAGAGTCCTCCTCCCAGAGTCCTCCTCCTGTCAGAGTCCTCCTCCCCTCAGAGTCCTCCTCCCCTCAGAGTCCTCCTCCTCTCAGAGTCCTCCCCTCAGAGTCCTGCTCCTGTCAGAGTCCTCCTCCCCTCAGAGTCCTCCTCCCCTCAGAGTCCTCCTCCTCTCAGAGTCCTCCCCTCAGAGACCTCCACCTCTCAGAGTCCTCCTCCTCTCAGAGTCCTCCTCTCAGAGTCCTCCTCCCCTCAGAGTCCTCCTCCTGTCAGAGTCCTCCTCCCCTCAGAGTCCTCCTCCCCTCAGAGTCCTCCTCCTCTCAGAGTCCTCCCCTCAGAGTCCTCCTCCTCTCAGAGTCGTCCTCCTCTCAGAGTCCTCCTCCCCTCAGAGTCCTCCTCCTCTCAGAGTCCTCCTCCCTCAGAGTCCTCCTCCTCTCAGAGTCCTCCTCTCAGAGTCCTCCTCCTCTCAGGGTCCTCCTCCCCCAGAGTCCTCCTCCTCTCAGAGTCCTCCTCCTCTCAGAGTCTTGCTCCCTCAGAGTCCTCCTCTCAGAGTCCTCCTCCTCTCAGAATCTTCCTCCCTCTGAGTCCTCTTTCTCTTAGAACCTCCTCCCTCAGAACCACGGTCAGCTCCCGGAGCGGCTCAGAGACCACCGCTCTGCCATCGGCTATTTTTCACAGAGTTTTTCTTTTTCAACATCCATTGACAACATCCGCTGAAGGAGGAGGATTTCCAGGAGAACGAACAGCCATTGGGTCCGTGCTGGATCCACCCCTCCCCCTCAGACCTCTGGGCAGCAGATCCCCACCACCGGGGAGTGAGCGCGTCGGGCTCGAGGGTTCGTGGAACCAACTGTAGCCTCAGCATCCCCCCGCAGCGCGTCCATCCTCCGCGCGGACGAGTTTAGATTTCATATTTCATATTCTGACGGGTCGCGTCGCATCGACAGGTGGACGCCGTGTATTTGTTAGACATTTTTTGTTTTACTTTTACTCTTTGCAGACGTTGCCAGAGCAACAAGCAACACAGCGAGTTCGTTGTGTTCTCTTCCTTTATACCGTATTGTATCCTCCAGCAGCAACATGTTGGACCCGTCTTCTAGCGAAGAGGAAGGGGACGAGGTGGTGGAAGTGGACCACAAAGAAGTGACAGCCCCGAAGAGCGGAGCGGCGCCCCGACCATCTCCCAGCCGAGCCCCCGAGCCCGGCGCCGGGCTGCAGCCACCGGGCCGAGGGGGCAGCGGCGGCCGCCCCTCCAGCCCCAGCCCTTCCAGCGGCGACAAAGAGAAGGAGGACCTGCAGGAGAAGATGCAGAGGGAGGAGGAGGAGAGGAAGAAGAGACTCCAGCTCTACGTATTCGTTATGCGCTGCATCGCTTATCCGTTCAACGCCAAGCAGCCGACCGACATGGCCAGGAGGCAGCAGAAGGTAAGAGTGTGAAGAAGACCACAGCCGACTGCACGGGGAGGCTGCAGGGCTCAGGAAGCTCTGAATAATACTATAAAATCAATTTATCTGTTTCAGAACTGACAAAACTGTAGCAAAATACAACATGGGAAGTTGCAAAGTCGTTATTATTGCTTAACGAACCCGGAAGTATCTTAGAAGTAAAAACACTAGTAACACAAACAAGTCATAGGCTTATACTACGTTTGAATTACACATGGTATAAGGATGCGTCATTGTGGAATACACGGGCTCGTCATTTGACCAAATAAATGGGAGGGAGGGAGGGAGGGAGAGAGAGAGAGAGAGAGAGAGAGAGAGAGAGAGAGAGAGAGAGAGAGAGAGAGAGAGAGAGAGAGAGAGAGAGAGAGAGAGAGAGAGAGAGAGAGAGAGAGAGGGAGAGGTGATTTGGGCACAATGATATAATAAAATATATATATATGTTATAACTGACAATACATCTGTATGCCAAATGTTAATAACATGGTTGTCCTTGTTCAAGCCTCAGTCTGAGACGTCATCTTGATCTAGATGCTACTGTTGACAAATGAAGGTGAACAAACATCGGAGATTTCAATCTACCTCTGGCTTAATCTACCTCTGGATATATGACTTTTATTTATATATCCTAGGTGGTCATATTTGGTGGCCATTTTGTCTGCGAGAAGAACAGTTGGAGAGGCTTTGCTCCAAGTTTGATAACATTGCTCCCTTGGTTCTATTTACAGCTTACATTGGTAATTTATATGCATTGTGGTGAGTGAAGGCAAGTTTTCTAAAGCTAACCTATATGATATTATAAATGATATATGATGTGATATATGATATGATATTATGTATGATATATGATATGATATTTTTCCTGATATTCCAGGAAAAAATATTTCAAAAACGCAGGCAATGGACTATCAGAAAGAGAGGCCGTCTCTTTTGGATATCAAACTGAAAAGCAGTTGAATGATCTTCAGACCTTACTCTATCTTATAAAGATAAACACTGTTGGAGCACAGCCAAATGAGGTGTATCACGACTACCTGGTGAGCCTGTTGTTATGTGTACCTCTGAGCTCCAAGGGGCTTTAGGATTACCCTGGTGAGGCTTGGTGATGAAAACCACCAGAGAGTAAACTGGTGTCCCTGAGGATGGGCGTGTCTACATTTAGATTTTAAATGCTTAAAAGTAATGCATCAAATAAAGTCACACCAGAATCTACATTTAAAATCAATTAATGTACATGTGAATTCAGATTGTATATGTTAAAATGTACAGGTTAATCCCATTTGTAGTAAGTGAGTGAGCTGTTGAAAGCATAACGTTTGAAAGATTACATATTTCTTTGTTTAGTTTCAACCCCTACCAGTCAGACCTGAAGTCATTGAGGTGCAGTTTCCACATGTGATGCCACTGAGACTGAGGTGCAAACACACTAGTGAGACTCATATTAAGGCTTAGAAAGAGGGCAGTTTGTGTAGTTGAGAGAAAGTAAAGGAATGAAGATACATAGAAGAAGACAGCTAATGCAAATGTAACACATTAGTAGAGTCAGATCTATTTCTATCTTGGTCTCCTTTGGAAACCTTTCCAAAATCCTATGTCTTCATGCCGGACAGACATATAGTTGTCAAACAATATTAACATATTCAAATTTTATTATTTTATATTATACATCCACTTTCACGCTGCACCAAGTACAAATCGGTATTTGAAAGTGATTCTGGTGCCCTTTCTAGTCTACTTGAGTCCTACTACTGGCCTGTCTCATAACTTTAATGACGTTTCAATGTACAATGCGTAGTATCAGCTAAGTGATGCGTGGTCAAATCGGCAACATGTCTCTTCTGGTGATGCATACGTGAACATTCAGACAAGAGAGCCTGTGTCCTTGCCCTTCTGCTGTACCCTTGTAAGCTAACTTCAGATAAATATGTACGGTAGTCAATCATTTAAATTTCTACTTTGAATTGTGCCATGAACAACGTAGATGATGTTTTTCTAATTAAAAGATAATTTCAAGTCAAGGAAGTCGCAGAACCGTAAATAAACATTACACACTACACACACTACATCTCTCCTCTTTAACAGTCACCTGCACCAACACGTGTCTTACTGGATGTGTCTCATCCTGCAACTTGCCTTTCCTTTTATCTGCTGCGAAAGGATGAGCAAGGTTCTGGTGTGACTTCATCAAGATAACATAGGCTTCACCAATGTTGCACTGTCTTTCTAATTAAATATTATTACAGTCTTATACTTAGGCAGTTTAATCACTAACTGCAGCTTTCTTGACTTGCTATATAATCCTTCAAATGACAAGCATCATATGTGTTATTCGTGGTACAATCCAAACAGGATAAATAAAACGGTCTAATCGGCGTTGAATACGGTACATATTCTGATTTATGCTCTTTATAATGTTTTTTTTTTTCAAACTTGTGGGTCTACAGTTTACATTTTGTGAAATGTTTCTGAGTAGACTATTTACTCTTTACTGCAGGCTCTTGGTGGACTGCTTGCTACTGGTTGATCGGCAACCAACATCTGTATTATTTTCTTGGGTTGAGAAATGTAATTATTATATAAAGTACCCCTATTTTAGCACCAGTTGTGAGTGTGATTAGCCGTTACAAGCCGTTTCAATGGTCAATCTTTGTTGTGAGAAGTAATTTTCAGTTCGGTGTCCCAGATATAAATGTTACAGTGTCCAGTGTTACCCTCGGGTCAATATAAGATATGTGACCTAGAGTGAAGTCCAGCTTACAATACAACTAAAGATGCAGGGACAAACTGTGTTCATGTTTTTCTCTCTGTCTGGACGTTTATTTACCTTGTAGTATTCTTCTAATCAGGCCTGAGGGAGTGAGTGGGCCCAGGTGAGACCATGGACACAGTCACAGGCCGTCTGTCTGCTTGTTGTCTCTTTATCGCAGCATGTTGAGGGCTCAGATGAAAGGAGCCAAACTGCCCCCAGTCCTCATACCCTGTTGGTGCTCAGCGTTGGACTTCTATTAGCTCCCATCCTGTCTCCCTACAGACAGAGCTCCTATTCTAATGAACACCAGAAGGAACCAGTGAAAGATCATACACATATGTGAGCTATAGGTTCATCTGTTCTGTAATGAAGTTCTTTATTATCACACTTTTACGGGCAGGGTCAAAAGATAGAACACAACAACAAAAATAAAACGACAATGAAAGACAAAGGTAGTTGAAACAGGTGACTGGATAACAATGTGGCAGAAGCAGATCAGTGTTGTTAATAGTCCAAGACGCCGATGGCAGTGGAGACAAAGGAGAGCACCTAACGCTTGCTCAAGCAGGTGCCTTCAAACTACGACCTGCGGGAACAGCTCCAACTCATTTAGTATAGTATCATTAAGAATAGTAGTAGATTTTATCAAGGCTAATTCTGACGCCCACCCTATATTTTGCTTGCCACCTTCCTAGCCTTCCAAATCTGTTCTTGTTGGCGTGTTACCAAACAAAGCCACAATGCAAAAAGTTAAAACTGATTCAATTTAATGTTAAAAGAGCACATTTTCCTCTAGAAAAAAAAGATGTTGGACCTTTATGGATATAATAAATTACCAATCATTTTTTATCAAAGATTATACCCAGATATTTGTAGCATTCCAACAGCTCAATGTCAGCACCTTTGATAGTGGTGATGACAGGACTAGAAGGAGACCTCTTTCTAAAGTTGTTTACCATGTCTTTGGTTTGAACCACATTTAAAGTGTAAGTGAACCCCCTGTTTCAGCTGTAATTTAACCCCTAGGAAAATGATTTATGAAAATGTGTTTTGGGCTCAGAGTTCTAGGAAGGAAGGTGTTATATTAACATGTGGCTGACTGCATACAAATGTGTACACAGACATGGTGACTAATGACTGATAGTAAGCATTATTGGCCCTTAACACTAATATTCAGAAACAACACTACCTCAAAAGCTATTGGCTTAAGCAACACCAGTAGAGGCATATACATTTCCCTGAACTTTTAAACGTTGCAAACGTGCAAAAACATAATTAGATATTTATGTGGCATTCAGTCCAATGCTTAAAATATATCTGTGGCATTCAGTAGGCCAATGCTATGGTTAAGTGTGTAAAGTATGACCATGGGCCCTATCTTGCGTCCGGCGCAATTGACTTAATCACTGGCGCATGTGTCGTTGGTAGTTTGCAACTGGCGCAGAGCGTTCTTTTCCCTCCAGCACCACGCGTCGGTAAATTAGGGAATGATCTTGCGCCCCAAGGGGCGGTTCGGCGAAAGGAGGAGGCATGTTCTGGCGCAAACGTTCCCTGGTGCTATTTTGCAGTTTCAGAAACCACTTGCACCGCAAACCAGGAAATACCTGGTTTAAAGTCAGTGGCGCGTTGTTCAGATGCTATTTTAAGGGCGCATGCATAATGTTGCTTGTGCACCTCGCGCATACACTTTGCTTCCCTCATCTACCTAGCCACACATTCTTGGTAAATAATTTGGGAAAGAACAGCTGATTCAGCGGTAATAAGTTTTACTTTTAAATCAATGCATCTGCAAACACCGTACAGCAAACACATATTTTCTTGACACAGACATCGTGTACATGCCCATAACTTTTAGGATTGATGAGTATTTGATTGTGAGAAAACATTGTTTTACCGCGAGTGAGTGTTAAAAAGAATGAATGAATGCGGGCGCGCGTGTGTGTATGTGTAAAAGAATTAATAAATGTGGGCGCGCGTGTGTGCGTCCATCTGTTTAAACACACGCAACAGGGGAACACATGCACATTAGGAACACAAGTCGATAACAATAATGCATACAATAACTGATAAGAAATGATGTTTAGAATGTATTGCGTGTATATTAAATAGAACCACAGTTACCGCATATCATATGTGTTAAGTTTTCTTTGCCGAAATTTATTTGAGGACTCATTATTTCTGAAGTTGTGGAAGAAAATTTTATTCCATGTGTGAATCACGCCATATTATTTGGCCATAAACTGAGCCATTTGAAGTTTGAAATTCATGTGCATCTGTCTCATCGGAGACTGCAGACGCGCTGTCAAAATATCAACTCGTCAGATTCAAATGCGCTCATGGCTCTTAAAGGGGAAGGGAGCTGGCACTCTCATTGGTTTATTGCACGTTACGCCCAAACCACACCTATGGGTAATTAGGCTACTTTAGACCAACCCTTTTTAGATTTGCGCCGGGCGCAAGAGTCGGTTGCGCCGGTAAAATAGCGACATCGCCATAGAACCGCGCACAAAGCTACTTGCGCTTGGCGCTTCTCACTTGCGTTTCAGACCGTTAAAATAGGGCCCCAAGGGGGCGCTCCGGTGGCGTAGTGGATAGAGCGCGTACCATATTGGCTCCGGCCTCCGTTGCAGTGGTCGCGGGTTCGAGTCCGACCCGTGGACCTTTACTGCAGGTCATTCCCCCCCCTCTCTCTGTCCCCCCATTGTCAAATACAACTGTCAAATAAAGCTTTAAAATGCCAAAAAAAAATTAAAAAAAAAAAGGGCCTCAAGTGTTTCTTTCTGTTCAATAGATAGAACTTTATCAATTCCCTGTAGGATAAATTTGTTAATGTTTGTTCCTATAAAACAATAAAGTAAAAAAATAAATACAAAACATGACGGTAAATAAGTAAGTCAAACCGTCCAATCTGAAGGCTCTACTTAACCACTCCCCCTACTCACTTCCACCAATGCAAAGCGAACAGAACTGAGTAGGGGAGGGCATAGCCTAACTAGTTTGTGAACGACCCAGAGAAACGCAACGCAAATTCAATGTGAACATGTATGAGGCTTTAATAAAATCCCAGACGATTTTGAAATTCCGCCACACATTTTTTTAAAAGTGTCTCAAAAAGAGGGCATCTCTGGGCAAAAGAGGACGTCTGGTTACCCTACGTACAGGAAACCCATTTGATTCCTATCTGTTACGCTGTTAAATAGCGGCGCAAATTGGTGGGCGCTATCCTGGTTAGAGGTGGATTCAATGATTCGTTTACGTGAACCAGTTCGCGTCAGTCAGTTCGCCAAGATGAGTCGTTCGCGAATCGTTCGTTCGTTCGTTCAGCCCAGTTTCCGGTTCAGTCCAGTTTCCGTTTCCGGTAGCGGTGAATCGCATCATGCAATGCACCCATTGCATGGTTCTCAGCTGAGTCAGTCAGACTCAGTGCTACCGGAAACTCGACTGAACTGGTTCAGTCGAGTTTCCGGTGAATCGAATGGCGAATCGAATCACTTTATCCTGAAAGTTGAGTCAATATCGTTAATTTTATATATTAAAAAAATACCCGAGATAAAGGAACAATGTGAAACCCTAACCCTAAAATGTAAACACCAGGCTACTTGACAAGAAAATGTAACGGACCACCTGAGGCTTTACTTCACCTCAGAGATAATGCGTTAGTTAATAATGATATGCCTTGCGGCATATCATGCGGCATCACCTGCGCATAGTGCTGCTGCGTAGGCCTACATGGACGTTCCAAGTATGTTTACTTCATGTATCGTTGAAGCTAACTAAGTAAAGCCTAGTTATAACTATAACCTGCTCCTGGTGCAGTGCAAGCAACAGTGTGTGCCGTGAGTCGCCTCGGTCCCTCGTCTTCCTGAACGAACTGTCTGCGAGTCGTGGGTCTGGGAGGAGTCAATTCTGAGTCACGAACGACGCGAACGAGACGACCGACGCGAACGAGACGACCGACGTGATCGACGCGACCGACGCGAACGACGCGAACGAGAGAGAAGAACCAGTTCGGATCGTTCGTTCTAACGATTCGTTCGTTCGAACAAATCAGTTCGCGACCGAACCACCTCTAATCCTGGTAATTTCTCTGCGTTTGAAATACGAAGTGTGGCGTGTGAGCGTGTGCATGGGTTGAATTGCGTGTGTCTCATGCCGAATGCCCGTTGATAGTCGCCCTTGAAAATCAGTTAGCGGTACCGGACTAATACGCATTTGAGAATCAGTCAATGTTGTATAGACCTAGCAATGTCAGGCTAGGTACAACAGGAACTTTGAAACCAATTAGGTGGAGCTTTTCAGTCCTGGTATAGACTCGTCACTGATCAAATTCTAATAAAATCCCCATCATTGTTTCTCTGCAGGACTCCAGTAATTAGCATGGAAGGCTGAATGCTTTCAAGACAATTCACTAGATCTGTTGGGTGGCTAGGCAGTCTGCACATAACTAACACAGATATTGTGCGAATGTAAGCAGTGACATTATGCTAATAGGCCCATATTTCCCCCATGATTGCTATTTTTTTTATCAAAGAGGGTGGTAGGATGAGTGATGGGTCAGGAAATGTAATATGAATTATTCCTACATAATGTGTTTAGTTATAATGGGCCAGCCTCACCAAATGTGATTCACTTGGTTTGGTAACTCACCCAATCACTTTTTTATTTGATGCAACAGGGTGTATCAATAGCACATGGCACTGTGGTTGACCTTTGGTTAATAGTATGAGTTTGAGTGGATTTAACTGAATTTAAACTGAATTGAAGCTGAATTTACACACTAGAAAAAGCACAAGACAAAACATATGCATCTTAAAGGTCCCATGGCGTGCTACTCTATGGATGCTTATATATTGGTGTTAGTGGGCCCTTAATACAGTATTTGAAGACGTTCAAGAAATTCAGCCGTGGTGCAGAATTACAGCCACTATGAGCCAGTCCTACAATGAGCTTCCCTCAAACATGCCATTTTTTAGAGGCGGGTCAATGTGGAGGGTGGGGGTGTGTTGCTGTCCTCAGCTTTTGTCCTGAAGCATGTGAGTGTCTGTCCTCAGCTGTTGTCCAGAAGCATGTGATTGTCTAACTGTACTCAGGTGTTTGTACAGTGTCTGGTCTTAGCTGTTGTCCTGAAGCATGTGAGTGGCTGTTCTGTAAAACCCTGTTTGTGCTTTGTGGGGTTTGGGTTTCGGGGATCACCTCTGGTGAAGATTTGCAGGCCCCCTTATTGTACCTTCTAGCTGTGCTCCCTGCCTTGTTTTGCATCTCAGAAGGAGAAGTCCATGTTCTAGACATGCTCTTACTAGGGTGGTGACCATATTTTCCGGGTCATCTCTAGGTTGTGAAGGTCGCTTTGCTAGGTAATTTGTGCTTGGTGGGATGTAGCACAAGTCTACAGTCTTTCTACACAAGCATTAATGACTAGGAGCCACAGCCATGCATATGTTATTGTCCTTACCAACTCTTTGCCAACTGAGGTAATTAAGAACACTGGTAAAGAAGGGGCAGTATAATAACTTTCTCTTAACAAATTGCCAACATACTCATATGTAGAGTTTATGTTGGGGCAGAGTCGGGTAGATTAGCCAAAAAATGTCATGTCACGTACTGTTACTTTAAGACTATAAATACTCAAGAAGAAGTAAAAGTATTCATAAAAATAATTACTCAAGGAAGAGTTAAAAAATATGCAGTGAAAAGACTACTGAAGTACTCAAGAGTACAAGTAGAATTTCCCCAGATTTATTTTTCAAATATACAGACAACACAAACGGTACAAAATAGACACAAACAACATATAAAACAGCAATGTTCAAATAAAAATGTTTAATTTAAATTAAATTTAAATTTAAATAAAACAATTAATGTCTTTAAAAATGAAATGAATAACACTTGAACTAAATACAATAATAAATGAATTATTTGCAAAAATAATAAATTATAATAAATTAGGTTTATCCAAAATTATATTAATTAAAACCAATACACTTTTCACTGTTGCAATTATTTTGCACATAAACATTTTTAAATCAATTCCTAGGTTACATATGTCACAGGCCCTGACAAAATGATCTGGGTTGTGTTCAGCCCAAAAAATGTAAAACACAAAAACTTGAAATTGAATACACATCAAAACCTGCTGGCAACTCACTTAACCTATGAAACTACAGAGGCTGAAAAAAGAAACCACTCAGACTCACACAGTGAGACTCAGGGCATGCAAAGTGAGTACAGGGAGAACAGGAAAGGTGTGTCACAGAAGAACAGTGTCTCTGTGATTGTGAGTGTTTGTGAGTTTGTGCCAATGTGATTGTTAGTGTGTGATGGTTAGTGTGTGAGTTTGTGTGATTGAGAGATTGTCTGATTGTGAGTGTGTGTGAGTTTGTTTGATTGTTACTGTGTGAGAAGTTGTGATTTTCTCTTACAGTTTCAGAATCAGCGTTTTCTTCCATTTTCTCGACTAACCCAGATAGTCGCTAAAATCTGCGTGTTCTGCTCCTGTGAACATAGCACGGCACGGCTACGGCCACAACATTAGCGCGGAACAGGAGCCATTAAAAAAGTGTGTGACACTGTTGAGCCACATGACAACACTTGTCATGTGACTCTTTTTATTGGTTAAAATAGTCACGTGATAGAAAGAAGAAGACGTCCCTCATGGAGAGAATTTATTTATTTTTTATTATTATTATTATTTATTTTTTATAAATCTTTATTAAATCCCTACACCACAAGTGGTGGTGTAGGGACATTGCCAGAACAGGTGCACCATTGTTTCTGTACATATTCCACATAAAGAACAGTTAACACATATGTCACGCTTAAACCTAAGGAGATATTGCTTAGCAGGATAATACCTATGTATAATTTTAAAAGAGACTTCCCTTTCTTTATTCGTAAGGAGGTATTTGTAAGGAAGGTTCCAGATATTTCTCCAATTCAAGTTGTCAACAAAATTAGACCAATAGGGAACAACATTAGTGGTACTGGTGACATCTGTCTGGAATAAAGAGCGAATGTTACGATTATTATTCTTATTGTGGTAGCAATGGTAGAAACATACATTACCATTGTGGTAGAAACATACATTACCAACTGAGGTCCACTTAGGGTCCAAAGCTGGTAAACAGTCTGTTAACCAGTCCCTCTCAAGAGAGTTAAAATACCAGATGGGATGGCATCCATAACAATAGCAAATTCTTTTGGGGTGATTGGAATGCCAAAAGTTTGAAGGAATTTAGAATAATTCAGCAAAGTTCCATTATCATTTAGTAATTGGGATACTAGAATTATTGATACGATTCAAGATGGGGTGGACCCAAATGCACGGCACAAATTACCACAGACGAGAGGGGTAACAGTTGAACAGTTTATTAATCCACGGTTGATTAAGATTGGTGCTGGTGGTTGCACCCGTTAGGGATAATCCTGAATCCACGGACCAGGTAGTCCGAACCGGGGTTGGATGAGTCGGCTGGCAGCCGAACCGACAGCCACACCTGACGATTCGGTGATGATGGTAACTCCAGCAGTAGAGCAGGGTTGAAGTTTAGTCGTGATGGGGATGACTGGTAGAGAGACAGAAGTATTAGGAATGATCCATGATCATACTCCACGACACCCATTTCCGGTGTTGTGGTCCGTAACCCTCCCAGTCCACCAGGTACTGAAATCCACGCCCCCTAGGGCGGACATCCAGCAACCGCCGGACCGTCCAAACCGGGTGATTGTCAATAATGCGCGGTTGAGGCGGAGCAGGCGTAGCGACCGCCAGAGGACTGGAGGAGACAGGTTTCAGCAATGAGAGATGAAAAGTGGGATGAACCCGAAGAGAGGGAGGGAGCCGGAGACGCACAGCACAAGGATTAATGATGGCCTCGATCTCAAAAGGACCAACAAACCGGGGCACGAGCTTCCGAGAGGCTACCTTCAACGGAAGGTCCTTCATTGAGAGCCAGACCTTCTGGCCGGGAACGTACTGGGGCGCCGGTGTCCGGTGGCGGTTGGCCTGTCGCTGGGAGCGGGTAGAGGCCCAAAGCAGCACAGCCCGAGCCTTGTTCCATGTGTGTTGGCAGTGTAGGATATGGGCCCGAACCGAGGGAACAGCAATCTCTGCCTCCTGCGAGGGAAACAGCGGGGGCTGTTAGCCCAGAGAGCAGAGGAAGGGGGGACATCCACACGATGAACGGCAGCTCCGCTCCCTCCAGCCCACATCGTAGTTCCGTTCTGGGGGAGTTAGCCCTCGAGAGAGTAAGGCACAAGAGTGAAGCTTACCATCCATGGCTGAGTGCTGGGACAAAACTGCTCCAATTCCGGTGTCGGATGCGTCGACCTCAACCACGAATTGCAGCTTGCCATCTGGCTGCGTGAGAACCGGGGCAGAGACAAAGCGACGCTTCAACACCTCGAAGGCCGCTGCGGCCTCTGGGGTCCATCTGAATGCCACCTTGACGGAGGTGAGCGCTGTGGCTGTAGTTCCTGATGAACCTTCTATAGAAATTGGAAAATCCCAGGACACGCTGGAGCTGCTTACGATTGGTGGGAGCCGGCCAATCTGTCACAGCAGTTACATTCCCTGGATCCATCTCTAGCCTCCCATGGCCGATGATGAATCCCAGGAAGGCCACTGATGGCACATGGAATTCGCATTTCTCCGCCTTGACAAACAGCCGATTCTCCAAGAGACGCTGCAGGACCTGACGGACATGCAGCTTTTGTTCTGCGAGGGACCGAGAGAATATCTGAACGTCATCAATGTACACAAAAAAAACTGATGGAGCATGTCTCTCAAAATGTCATTGACCAGGGCCTGAAATACTGCAGGTGCATTGGTAAGTCCAAAAGGCATCACCAGATCTTCAAAGTGACCTAACGGAGTAGTAAAGCCCGTCTTCCACTCATCCCCTTTGCGGATGCGAACCAAATGGTAGGCGTTACGGAGGTCCAATTTAGTGAAAACGTTAGCACCCCGCAGGGGAACAAAGGCTGAGTCCATGAGAGGCAACAAATATTTGTTCTTTATCATAATGTCGTTGAGTCCCCTATAGTCAATGCAGGGACGAAGGGTCTTGTCCTTCTTTGCTACGAAAAAATAACCTGCCCCTACCGGTGAGGATGAGGGACGAATAAGCCCCGCAGCAAGAGAGTCCTGGATATATACCTCCATGGCCTCTCGTTTAGGATGCGAGAGGTTAAACAGGTGGCTGCTAGGGAGAGAGGAACCAGGAAGTAAGTCAATAGCACAATCGTACGGGGCGTTGTGGTGGCAGAGATAGTGCGTGTTGTTTACTGAATACCGGGCCCAAATCATGATAATCCTGGGGCACCAACGTGAGGTCCGGGCGTTCCGGAACGGGCCGTGGAGCAACTGCCTCAGGTGCTGATGCGGAATGTAGGCAGTTCAATAAGCAATGTACTCCAAGCAAGGTACTCCAAGCAGAGATCTTACTGGAGGTCCACTCTAAGCTGGGGTTATGAAGACGAAGCCAGGGATGACCCAGTACCAAAGTAGTCTGGGGTGAGTCAATGAGGTGAAACAAAATTTGCTCCTGATGGTTCCTGGAAAGCAGCAGGGACAAGGGAGCGGTCTTATGCTCTATCCTGGCCAGGTGCATTCCATTGACACGTCAAGTGGAATGATGTCTACTCCCAGCTGTCGTGCCACCTCTCGGTCCAAAAAACTCTTGTCTGCTCCGGAATCGACGAGGGATGTAATGAGTGGTTCTGCCACGATAGTGTGGCCTTGAGCAAGGTACGGGAGTTAGCGTAATTGGGAACACAGCTCGATCGGTTAACTCCCATTACGACCGAGCCGGTCCGTTTCCCGGACACAGGGGGTATTGGTGGCGAATATGACCCACCCTCCCTGATACATGCAGAAACCCGTCCGAAGCCGCTGGTCGCGCTCCTCCTTTGTTAGATGTGCGCTCCCCAGCCTGAGCCGAGCCTGAGCCCATGCAGGGCTCAGGCTCAGGAAGACTCGGAGTCTCTCGGAAGGTGTGGGTGATCCGCGGCGGAGGTCTCGCTGTCGTAGACTGGAAGGAGACGGATGGCGGGGTCCGGACGAAACTCTCACTCCTTCGCTCCCGAATGTGATTGTCTATTTGCATAGCAAGAGTTATGAGCGCCTCTAAATCGGACGGGTCATCCCGCAACGCGATCTCATCCCGTAGGTGATCGGCCAGAGATCGCTGAAAAATGTCCCTGAATGCGTCGTCACGCCAACCACTCTCTGCCGTGTAGATCCGGAAGTCGATCACAAGCTCCGCCACGCTGCGGCAACCCTGGCGTAGATCCAGAAGACGCTGAGCGGCCTCTCATCCCCGAACTGGATGGTCAAAAGTCCGCCTCATCGCCTTCGTAAAAGCCAGGTAGTTAGAGGCCTTGGAACCCCCGTGGTCCATCTCTGCCGAAGCCCAGGTAAGCGCTACCCCCCGAAGGCAGGCGATGAGGTAGGCGATGCGGGAGGTTTCGTGGCGTAGGTGAGCGGCTGTTGCTGAAAAAACCCTCCTACCTGGCGAAGAAAATCATGACAAGCCCCTGGTTCGCCCTCATATGTTGCCGGAGTTGAAACGTAGGGCTCCCGGCGAACGACAGGAACCATAGGGGGTGAACCAGCGAACGAACCAGAGGACGGAATCAAAAGTACCACCGGGGGTTCGAGGGACGACAAGGCAGTGGCAAACCGGCTTAGGCTCGCGGAAACCTCCCTCAGGTTCCGGGAATGTTCTTCCCCGAGGGCGCCATGGCGGTGTACCTCCAAGGTTAAACTCGCTACGCGAGAGGCTGCGTCATCTGTATTGGCTGGTTCCATGTTTGGCCAGATAGTACTGTTGCGATTCAAGACGGGGTGGACCCGAATGCACGGCACAAATGACCACAGATGAGAGCGGTAACAGTTGAACAGTTTATTAATCCACGGTTGATTATGGTTGGTGCTGGTGGATGCACCTGTTAGGGATAATCCTGAATCCACGGACCGGGTAGTCCGAACCGGGGTTGGGTGAGTCGGCTGGCAGCCGAACTGACAGCCACACCCGACGATTCGGTGATGATGGTAACTCCGGCAGTAGAGCAGGGTTGAAGTATAGTTGTGATGGTGATGACTGGTAGAGAGACAGAAGTATTAGGAATGCGCAGACTTGAACACGAGTAAACTAGAACACTAGGAATACAGGGTATGAAGAATCAGGAAGCTACTTAACAGGGTAAGTACAACTGACAATCTGGCGAAGAATGGTTGGAAGGCTGGGGTAGATATACTGGTGATCCTGATTGGAGATGACTGTCAGGTGCGGGTGATCAACGTGGCTGGATCGGGGAACTGCGCTGGAATGTGCAGGCCACGCCCCCGCACATGAGACACTGAGACAGAGACAAACAGGGACAGACAAGACTGACAAAGAGCGGTACTAGCGGAAGCTAGGATCTGGTGGGAGAGACCATGACAATTATGCTACTATTGAACCAAGTTTTATAAAACAAAGATTTATTCTTGAACTTAATAGGCAGATTATTCCAGATGAAGCACCTATGTGGGGAGAAATTATGTTTGTATATTAACGACCATGCTAAGAGCATTTGTTTGTGGAATTTGGATAAAATTAAGGGGATTTTTGTCTATTTTATAATCACACAAAAGTAAAAATTCTAGACCTCGAACCTTAGAGAAAATATAGTTAGGTATAAAATTCCATGTAGATGTGGGATTTTTTAGAAAAATGCTCTATCCAATTTATATTAAAAGTATTATCAAGGATTGTAAAATCAAGAAAATTTAGACCACTGCGTTCAAAGGTGTTCATAATAACAGATTTTTTCACATAATGCGTCTTGTTTTTCCAAATAAAATTGAAAAGTAATTTATCAATGGAGATACAGAGTTTTTTGTTGACAAACAAGGGGATAGCTGCATATGTAAGACGAGATAAACCTTCTGCCTTTGTCAACAATACTCGTCCTTTGAAGGATAAATCTCTCTGCAGCCATTGATTAAGCTTTTTCTTTGTCTTAACACTAATCAAATTAAAGTTTACTAAGCATCTCTCCTCATTTTTCATTATATTAATCCCTAGATAAGTAATCTTATCTTTGATTGGTATGTTACAAACCTGGGAGGTGCCGCTTCCTTTAAGGGAAAAAAGTTTACAATTCTTCTGATTTAAGCAGGATCCAGAAGCTGCGGAAAAGAATTATATTGTTTTGATAGCAATTGGCACTTGGCTGGCATTTTTTAAAAATGATGTAGTATCATCTGCTAGTTGGGTGAGGATCACTTCTCTTTCTGCAATTTAAATTCCTTTTAAAGGACTATTTTTAATATGGTTAGAAAGAAGTTGTGTACATAAAATGAATAGGTAGGGAGAGGCAGGGCAGCCATGCCGGATGCCAATTTGCAGCTCAAATCTCGGTGAAGTCCCATTTTTTAATCTGATAGAGCTATTGCCTTTGGAGTACATTATTCTAACAGCTTTACAGAAAAAAAAACCAAAACCAAGCTTTATAGAAGTCCAAGAAAATGATTAAGCTATCATCAGGACATAAAAATGAATAATCAAATTATATCGAAGACAAGCCGAATATTGTTTGAGATAGGTCTTTTTCTCATGAATCCCGATTGGACTTCATCAATAATAGGGTCTAAAACATTTTTTAATTGTTTTGCAATTATTGAGGCAAAGATTTTGTAGTCAGTGTTTAGTAATGAAATAGGTTGCCAATTATGGGGGATTAATGTAATCAAGCCTTGGGTCAGTGAAGGAGGTAAAGAACCTTTTTCAACACTTTCTAATATTACTTCAAGTAGAAAGGGAGCTAAATGTTGTGTAAAAGCCTGAAAAAACTCTGCAGAGAGGCCATCAACTCCAGGAGATTTGTTCGTTTTACAATGTTCAATTGCAAATGTGATTTCCTGCAAGATTATAGGGTCATCGCAAAATTTCCTATCATCTTGAGAAATTGGTGTGACGATAAGAGGGTTCAATAAAGTAGTGGCTGATTGATGGCAATATTTCGATTTGTATAAATTTCTATAGAAGTCTGAACAGAAAACAGCTATGCCCTTTGGATTATCAGTTACAGTATCGTTAATATTAAATTGCTGGATTAAATTGAACTTTCCATGATATCTTTCTAAGCCGAAAAAATAGGCAGAGTTTTGTTCCCCTTCTTCAATCCACCTTTTTCTTGATCTTGTAAAGGCACCTTTTGCTTTGTTGGAGTAAATCTCCTTTAGTTTAAGTTATTCCGAAATTAAAGGTAGTCTTTCCTCTTCTGATATATCTGCAGGGAAATTATTTTAGAGACTACGCTTTCTTCCTCCAAATTACGATTTTTGGATAAGATACTAACCATAATTCCTCAAATATTGGCCAGTTTTAAATTTCAGAAGTTCCCAATTGCTACCAAAAGCATCCTCAGACTTTGCTTTGCTCCAAAATTCCAGTATTAGTTTTTTAGTCTGATTTTACCACCTTGTGTTGTAAAAGTGAACTGTTCAGTTGTCAGTAAGCATTTCTACATTTTTGTAGAGGGGGCAGAGTGCAAGGGGATAAAAATGGAGATTGCATTATGATCTGTTAATGGGGTTGTGATGATATTAACTGATATTTGATCAATATTCAAATGATCAGAAACTAACCAATAGTCCAATCGTGAACGTCTGGTGGCACTTCTATTGCTCCAAGTAAACAAATTTATGTTAGGATTGTTAAACCTCCATACATCAATCAAGTTCAATTTTTGCATAAATAATTTTAAGTTTACATTTACTGCAGTGGAAACACGTGGAGGCCAACTGTCAATGTTGTGATCTATTATCATGTTGAAATCTCCCCCTATTACTATACCTGAATTTGGAAAGCTATTAAGGGTATTTTGTTTATGCTTCTCTAATGTTTCAAGCACTATGTTGTTCTCATGGTTAGAATTATAGCCATATATGTTAATAATTATCAAAGTAAAGTTTTCAATGGTTAACACTTGAAAGATAAAATGACCTGATGTATCACTGACACATAATAGAATAGTCCCTGGAAAATTATATTTTAGAGTCGCAACACTAGCAGAATGTTCAGACCCATGAGCCTGCCACAGATCATTTCCCCACTGGGATCTCCATAATCTACCATCATCTGCAACTGAGTGGGACTCAGTTGAATGAAACAGAAATCAGATTTGTGCTGCTTGACAAAAAAAAAAAAACGCTTTGCGCTTAACAATATCCCTTATCCCCCTGGCATTGAGAGTAATGATGGATAAAGATGTATTAACAACAACAGATAGAACAATGTAAAATGTGAAGTTTGGATGAAACTAGACTTTAACCTTACTGTAAGGAGCTGAGAGAAATAGATCTCCTATGTAATAAAAAAACGATATAAAAAAGGAAAGTAAAGACCGCCACGTAGCCAAATGGAACGGCGTAAAAGTACCGTTCTTTCTTCAAATATATACTCAAGTAAAAGTAAAAGTATGTTGCAATAAAACTACTCCTAAAATTACAATTCATCCAAAAAGTTTCTCAAGTATTTGTAACGGAGTAAATGTAGCGCGTTGCTACCCACCTCTGTGTTGGGGTCATCTAAAAGCATCGACCACCCTTTATTTAATATTTGTGCTTGTTTAATATATGTTTAATATTTTATTAATGTTTGTGCTTGTCACTAAACCACTGCCCTTTGTACTCGATAATGATAACGATAATTCTTCTTCAGATTCTGGGGACAAACTACAATAGTGATGATAAATAAACAGATTCCCTGCTGTCCAGCACTCCATTTACTGATCACTCCTTGGCCTAATCCATGATTTGATGGGAGTAGATTAGTGAACTAGAGCATCAAAGTGCCCCTCCAACATGAAACTGATGAAACGAAATGTGCTAATGTGCTAAAAACCAAGCAGACAGTATTTGGACAGATTCTCAGGAGTTGTATCTTCTTCAGCACCTGTACTGTAAGAACAATGTGTTGCCAACACAGATTTTTAGCCGACTAAGGTGCCTGTTAGTCCGGTTGACACATTTTCTGTAATGCTAAGCATGTAGTTTCACTGTTGTTAAAGTCTCCCAGGTTTCATTCTTGTTGAAACTGAAATAGTTTGGTTTAGCAACGTTAACCTGCTGGCCTGTGTAGCTGGAGGTAACCTGTTGGACACGTTTTACAATCATGAATGCCCACAGAAATGCCAAGATATCAAAACTGAGAATGACATTTAGGGCAGCATGGCACCGCTGTGGGCATGTGAATTTAAATACAATTTAAAACATTTCAAGTAATGATCAATTGCAGCTTATTTAGTTTGAAGAAGTATTGTGAAAGGTTTTGCATAGTCAGCAGATATTTAAGGATAGAATTACAGCGCTCTGATGCGGGGGACTAAAGAGCCGGTTGCCATGATGGGCCCCAGTGTTTCAGATTGGATACCTGCAGAGAGGAAACGGGGCTTCCAAGTGGAATAAAGCGAGACTCGCATTTGAAGAGTTCCCCAATGGATATACATTGAACCGTCAGCAGATGGGATCAGCGCTGCCACCACACTGCGCCACTAGGAGTTAGGGGTTAAAGGATTTGGATGAATATTTTCACACGACAGAGTAAGGAAATCCATGTAGATGGCATCACACAAGAAACATGACTACATGTCAAGGAAAAACAATTTCCTATACTTTAATATTTGATATTTAATAATACATTTCAGGTATACCTCTGTTGTGACCATGTTTTTTGTGAATGCATGCAGAGTATGTGAATGTATGATCAAAGATGCTATATCTTTATACACACTTTGTGCGTACAGTAATACATGAGTGTGTCTGCTTGTGCGCGCATGTGTGAACACGTTCTCTTGGACCGATAAGTGCTTTCTCAATCTTTTGTGCGTTGAATGTGTGTAATCTGGGATTACGCATCCATTTTATATTATGTAATCATCATAAAGCCTGTGCTAGACCCTCCCCCATAGAGAGAGACGTTGAAGGAGTTAAAGCCTAAATTAATCTGTGTGATTGGAACGCTTGTGTGTCCAGGCAGACGCGCGAGTGAGCGATCCTTTTCTTACACTTTTTTACATCACACTGAGTGCACCCTTTCAAACCAATTCATAGGCCTATGTCCATCACCAAGAGTGATTTGGTGATGAGCACATATATTGTTTAGCCAAAATCTCCAATATCAGTGACAATAATAAGGTAGGCGTCAAGCCCGGAATGCCTTTGGGAAGGAAAGCTTCCCTTAATACATTTCCTTGCGATGTCACTAATTGGACAGGATAGCCACTCTGTTTCCAGTGCTCCTCCAGAAACCTTCACAATGTGCAGGCTCAAGACCCAAGACCCAGGATGAACCCAGAATAGAAGTACATGATCTATGTCTTTCTAACTTCTGGTTAAGCATTAGTCATTCTTCAAAGTGGGTTTTTATTCATTATACTACCCTATTATTGTTATTATTATTATATCATCTATTATTTATAAAATATGTAAATCATTAATACAATATATATTTTTCCCAGAGCACTGCATCCAATTCAAACAGCGAGCATTGAGCTCACTCAGAAAGGATTAGTCAGTTTGAACTCTAGACCTTCCTGCTGTGAGGCAGCATTGCTAGACACTGAGCCTTTGTGTCAGACACTTATTCCATCCCCTGGCAACAGGCGCAGGGCATTGAATGCCATTTGAAGGAGCACAATAATACCTGGTGCTTTAACCGGTCAAAAATGTACCTTTTCAGACTCCCAGAGTCCTTTGTAAGAGATTGGGTCGGTTGTGGTTGTATGTCGCAATTGGTGAGGGAGTATATTCTATGGCACAATAGGACACACACACACACACACACACACACACACACACACACACACACACACACACACACACACACACACATATATTAGAACGTAATCTAACAAGTTTAAAGAAGGAGGGTAAACCTATGTGGGGAGTAGGGCTGGGACACACTACTGAACAGAACCTTTTTCGGTCCTCTGAGTAGTAACAACATATTTATATTATGTTAAAAAATGTTTTACTAACCCTAACCTTCCTGGTAAAATAAAGGATAAATAACATAAAAATCACAATAACAAAAATATTTTTGTTGTTTCACTAGCAAAGTGAAACCTTATGCAAACTAAAGTGTTTTTAAGTGTGTCTAGGTCATCCACTGCTATATTCTGCAAAATCTCACAGTTAAAAGTATGCAATTCACAGACTATGGCTCAGCTTTGAACTTCCAACTGTGGCAGCGAGCGTCGTCTTCTTCGATGTCTGCGTCCAGTTTGGAAATGGGTGAAGGACCAAAGTTGTAGTAGTGGTGGTCGTGTGCACTCTCTCTCGCTCTCGCTCCCTCGCTCTAATGTATACTGAAGCATAGTCTCTCACCCACCAGAAAAACTTCGGTACCGATCAGGTACAGCAGTAAGCATGACCGGTCCTCCAGACAGAAGCAGGTTGGTGATGTTAAAAGCTGGTTTATTGTAGTTTGCAGACTACTTGAAGATGGTGATCAATGCTGCCATGCAGGAGATCTCTGATGGAGGCTGGTTTGACCTGCATTGATTAGTCAATGCACAACAGGTGTGCAGCATCACCCAGCCCAAGAGTCCAATCAGTCTGGCTCGGGCCAGGTAAGGTTGCTTCAGCCAGTCATTAACCACATACACTCCACATCTTATTTAACCAAAATCTATGCATATTTCTATTACTTATGACTATTTGATGAACATGAATATTTATTTATGTATATTTTAATTTAAGTTGTTCACATTGTTCACAGTAAGAGCAAAGACATGGGGGCCACTTTAAGTGTGAACGAGTGCCTGAAGTGTGTGAACGAAGCCTTAGTTACATTATTTATTACTTGGAACATATACTATCCAAACGTGTCAGAAACAGGCCTAGCCTAAACAGCAAACCAAACATCATCCAGTCTCCCATGTTCCTGTTGATGGATGAAAAGGGAGAACACCTGCATTATTATATAATTATATTATTATTTTGTTGGTTGCGCTGAAACATAAGAGCTGAGTAATAGGGTCACATCGTTTCTCTACTTGATTGGATCATTCCGATCAAGGGTAGGGGCCCGTAGTGTGTTTAAGAAGCTCCTTCAGCGATGCGAGAGGTGGTTGTGTGTATGTTTTCACATCACCACCAACACCTTTCTGGTACACAGGGTCCCACATTAGTCAATGGTAACCTTAACCAACTAAAAACACCAAACTTGTTCTGCGGTTTTAATAACAGATGACTCAATATGACACATGGACCAGCCTTTTTAACGTGCGTACATGCATCATCCATATACACTTAGCCAATGGGATACGGATAGATATGGCTGGGCTAAAAGATTACTTGGATTAGGTTACATGCTAAGGCCTGACAGGGGATAGCACTCGTATGTCTGACGTAGTCTTTTGCTGAAGGCCCTTAACCATCACTGTTACATTGTGTTGTGCAGCTACACACCACTGCATCAAACTGACAGACACAGATCTGCATTTTAAGAGGTCTTGACTGAGAGAGAGAGAGAGAGAGACAGCCTGTATTAACAAACCATTATTGATTTGTGAAATGGGGTTGCTTAGACATCCACAATGGCAACACAAGGCAATTTGTCGTAACGACATGGGAGTGCAGATAAATATCAACTGAGATCCTGGGTTTTAGCGGGTATGGCAGAAACATGTACTGCTACTGTTCCAGAGATGGTAAATGTGACACCTGAAGAGATTCAGACAGATGGATGCTCTGTGCTGGGCCGCGGGTCGCACACACAGCCTGCCCTCTTTATTTCTGTTAAGTAGTAAATGCTGTCCACCATGTGACCAGACCAGCCACCCTACCAACCTGGTCCTTGGTCCTGATAGGACCGAGCATGGTTTAAGCCAGCCAGAGAGGTCCTGGTAGGACCTAGCATGGTTTAAGACAGTCAGAGAGGTCCTGGTAGGACCGAGCATGGTTTAAGACAGTCAGAGAGGTCCTGGTAGGGACAAGCGTGGTTTAAGACAGTCAGAGAGGTCCTGGCAGGACCAAACATGGAGCTGCTTTTAGCAGGGAGTGAGGCATCCCTTGTGGAGGGTGACACACACTCAGCACAGAGCTCCAGAGGCGATGCAGTGGGTCATTACAGCCCTGCTACATGACGAGTGACTCACTGCTTTCAGACACCTGTCTTTTGTCGGCTATTTCTGTACTAGGATATATTGCTGATACCAATTTTTTCCATTTGGTTCGCTCATCGAGTACATCCTTCGGTGTGTGATAAGTATGCTTATTAATTCATACACCTTCTCTGTCAATTGTTCCATCTCTGTTCGATGCATTGGACTGTGGGTGGCAAGTGTATTGCAGACGGTTGAGTCTTCTTATACCTGCCTGTTTGGTTGGTTTTGAAGTGAAGGCGTTCAGCCCTGCTGCCTGTTGTCCATGGAGGATGGACCTGTTACATAAAATGAGAAATCCTAAAATGTAAAATGTATCTGGGATATGTTTAGTATGATAACGAGTTGGAATGTTCGTTTGGGTGCATAAAAAGCGCGTATAGACGCATTCTTAAGTTGGCTGTTTTTAGCCGATTCTAACAAAACGCTATAAACTTGGAACGATGGGGGCATTTGTTATGGTAAAAACTAGGGCTGTCAAGCGATGAAAAAAATAATCAAATTAATTACAGGCTCTGTGATTAATTAATCTAAATTAATCGCTTACTTTTTCAGAGAAAGTATTTTAAAATAATTTAATTTAAGTAAATTATGGCAGATGAGTGATTCAATGAATAATATACGAAAAATACAACAAAAGTTAAGTGAACATCCAACCAATATTTATACCACCTCCTTAATCTCTATGTCTCATTCATGTTTTCTTTTTTATATATATATATATTTTTTTACTTCATTTAATTCCTCATTATTCAGGCGTTACAGAGCTTTCATGGTCATAAATACAAAATACGAACTACAGTTTACTTTAATTTCTTTGTTTTTATTGACGTAGAACGGAGCAAAGACTCCAGGGATTGGGAAATGCGTTTATCCAATAAACAGCTTGCAGGTCAAGTCCATTTTCGGAAATGTAGGGGGATATATGAGCGACCCCACGTCTAATGGCATGACCCTAAAGACACGTCAGACAGAGAAAGCGACTTCGTGGTTGGTTGCTTGTTGTGGCACTCATGGAAGGCAAGAAGAGAAAGGAGGGGCTGAAAAGGCCAGAATAAAGAAGAAGCTGATGCTGGAGGGGGATACATCTAAGTGCTCAAAAATAACGGATTTATTCCGAAGTCAGGCATCAACGAGTCGTGCAGGTGAATTGACAGAAAAACAGTTAGCCAGAGCTCAATCATTAACGTTATTGTTAGGGGGCGCAAGCACAAGCTGCTAGTCAAATGTGTATGTGCTGGCTGGTATATTTCAGACAAATTAATGACTTAACTGATCTTTCTCTTTTAATGGATGGAAAATATGTTAACAGATTTGGAACATGTAGGCCTATCTGCCTAAGCCCACGTTGAAATAATTTTGATGTTGAATGTTGGTTGAAATAAGTGGTTGAAATAAACAGATTGATTTCATACAAATCATAAAAGCCTCTCCCTGTGTCATTGTGTGTGCGTGTTTACGAGGTGCGTGCGGGGTTCTTCATTGACCGATTTTCGATATTATTAAACAAATATTGAATAGTATTTTTGCGAGAAATGCACATCCCCAATTAATACCAGTATAAATTCGATTTTTCACTGTTTTTGTTTGTTTCTTTGCGTTTAAGATATTAAGTGATTTCTTGCCGATGATCCATGGCTGCCTTTGTGAATGTCGGCACACATCGAATAATCGATTATTCGTTCATACCACCCACCATGAAAATGTTGAGTTATTCACATCCCTATACCCACTAACTCGCTGCCTATATACAAGAAAAAAGTTTGAGCATTGTGATGACGCTGATCAGACAATGCTAGGAGAAGAAGTCATGGCTACAATTACAGATGTGCATACATTGCAAAATGTTATAGGTGCAACAGAGGATAGTATGCAGTGTATGCTAAACAAAATGCTTATGTTCATTAGTGAAATATGATAGGGAAATATAATGATTGCAACATATGGAAAATAATACATTTGTGATAGTGTAACATAAGTGTGGATTATTCATATGCAACTCATTTTTTTACATCATTTATGTGTTGCATTTAACCATGTAATGGTAATACTGTTCATAAAAGCTGTTTCTATTTTACGTCATAGAAAACCCATAAAAGCTTTAAACCTACACTTTAAATATTGTGTCAATATTGTGCATTTGCGTAGTGCCATCTAGTGGTCATATATTTTATATTTCGTTAAGTCTTCCCCAAATGCGTAGACTTGGCTGGCGTTGACAGCCCTAGTAAAAACTAAATCGCTATTTTAAACCACTTAAAAGGTTAGAAGTAGCCCGACACTTATTTGGTAGTATAATAAGGGTCTTAACATATAAAACGAGGCATTGATAACTTTGTAAGTGTACAGATTGTTTATTGAAAAGGACATTTTATACACACAATACCATCATGGACATATTATAGAATGGACAGCGGATTCCAAAATGACGCCCATTAATTCCTATGAAAACTGCTCAATGTCGCAGGGCAACATCAAGGAGAGATTTGCTTCCGCATCATGGGAGCCTAGCCACGTCCTAGTTCATGACGTACCAGATGCAAAAATATTCATTGTTTTCTAGCATTGTTAGCATTGTAGCATCATAAGCGAGAGGTCTGAGCGATTGCAGTCGCATTGTTTACCGACCATGGAAGTATAAGTTGACTTCATAAATATGAAAGATTGCTCCATATAACACCAACATAGTAAATGTATGCAAAATACAAATTTATCATTACACGTATGAAATATCAAATCAAGCATACTCCCCCTCTTTGTAACAGGTCCTGGAGACTGCATGAAGAGCCAGCCTTCATGTGGTATAATGGCTGACGTATTATAATAACATATGACATATTTTGGATGTATTTGCTGATATTATACTTTAAAGACAATTGTGCACACTCAGACCAATTAGTAGGGTAAAACAAGAGTATTGACATTCCTTTTATCATTAAGGTTACAATGACATGACTTTTTCTGTGTTCTAAGTGGCACTATCAACACACTACTGAAATTATGTGTTTTATCCTCCCGCCTTTATCTACTGTTCATTTCCTTTTGTAGGCACGGCGTGGGCTGTGTAGATTTTGGATTAATAAACAGTCCATAACTGGGTTGGAGTTGAGCTGATCTGTGAACTTTGATCCCAATCAAGGAAGCTATAATCTAATAGGGTTTTCTAGCCTGCATGCGGTGGCCACGGTAACAGTAACCAAGGGCAGAGGCAGAGGGCCATTGGCCAATGAGGAAGAACTCCTCCTTCACATATGGTCATTTAGCCTGTACATGAATGTGTAAGACACTTCATCTCGTACATGAGAGACTCCTTAGCGACGCATACACGTCTGTATGTAATTACTGTGTACCTGATATGGAATACATGATATTTGATCAGAACTGAATCCATAATCAGACAGTTACAATGATTGGATTATATTGGTGGCGGGGTTGTATTGGTAGCTTCTATCCAGTATGTCCCCACATTGTTTGAGATTAAGTGGTAACGTGTGTCTCAATAGGACCAGCTGTGATCCCATTAGCTTCTGCTTATCTGAGGGCCAGGTAGAAAGATAGAGATGTAGGAAAAAAAATGACCATGGGAAACACACGCGTGTTGAAATGACATGTTACATATTATGACCACCATTTATTCATACCCACATGTTATTTTTATGCACAGCCATGATTGTCCTATCAAATAAAGAAAAAATCCTTAAAATCCATAGAAAATGAGCGCAAATGTGACTGAAGTTTTTATTCGAATTGATGAATAATTCATTGTACATTGAATAGTGAGAAGGTCACGTAACCAATCTGTTGACTCTGTTGTCAGGCGTGGATAATGTGGAAAAGGGCTCACAACTTGGCCCATGTTAAATCACTCAAATGACTTGAATGATGAGATAGATGCAGGCCTTCTGAAGTCATACTCTCCCTGTGGCAGGTGTCTGCTAGGATCCGGCTGGGGAAGGAACAGACATAAAGAGCATACAGTCTTCAGTGACTATCCCTGACCGAAATCCAACCTGGGCTCTAAACAGTAAACACAAACTAGTCCAATGCCTGCAGTCAGGTCGTCCAGTAGTTCACCTCCCAGGAGCCAGGCCAGTCTCCTTGACTCTGGGCTTGTCTTACTGTAAGAGGGAGCACAACCACAACCTTTCACAACCTGAGCACAACCTGTAAATAACCAGTGGTTATTTACAGGGATGGACCTGAACTGGCCTCCATGCTCTTCTTGAGAGAACTACAGAATATAGTATTTTATCAGTTTATTGGCAAAGATAGATGCGTTATTTGAGTTGCTAGCTGAAGCGAGGGGGAGTTTCGCATTTTTTGATTTGTGGATCGATTATTTTGCAAGGACAACCACAACAAAGCTGAGAGTGACAACTAAACACACAAGATGTGAAACTTATACTCTCCGCCGGGGTCCGAGATGAGCACCTGTTGCCCCCAGCCAATGACAGATAGCTGCTCACTATCTGGCGGTTACAAAAAGGGCAAAACATTACTACTCAGAAATGTTTTACCGACAAATCAATTGATTTTGTCTGTAAATGTTTGCAAATGTCAGGTAAAAAGACAAACCTCAAGAAGTTTATTTTTCCCTGTCACATATTTGCTGTCACAGCCTCCAATCTCCAATATTGAGAACCCAATGCAATCATTTTAGTCAAAGAAAAGTGGAAGAAATTCAGGAAAATACATTTTAGCAGCATGGCCAAAGCCATGCTAGGTTTCCCTGCCAGATAGTGGTGGAAACACTTTACAGTACAGTTAACCCTAAACAAGGATCACTAGGCTGTGAGACACATTGATTTAATTGAACATTGGCTCTGAACCTTAGGGCGGACAGGCGCGGTTGCTGAGCAATTAGTAATATCAGGGTTATGCTGCTGCTTATTTGCACTGACTTAAATTATTATGGTACATAACAAAAATTTGTGTTTAATTGCACAGTACTTTGCATAATTTTTTACTAAAATAGTTTTTATGTACACAGCAATGTATAATGTTGCCATGTTTCGTAAGTGACTTATTAGATTCAAAGTGAACTTTGTTTATTTGAAGCTAGGGTAGGCAATTTATCTTAGATGCATTTTTGTCATATTTGTTTGAATTCTATTGACATCCCAACAATAAATAAAATGCTCTGGCAAAAAAAAGGAAGGTGTGTGTGTGTGTGTGTGTGTGTGTGTGTGTGTGTGTGAGTTTCCCACTTACCATGGCATTGTGTGTATTTCAATGTATTGGGTCAATAAACATGGTGTCACAGGCCACACATCATTAAGGAAAGCCAACATGCATTACACAGAATAGTAGTCAGCCTGGAGACGACAGGCTGTTAAAGCACATAAAGGAGTAGAAAGATAGGCTCCATGAAGTGGCACCAATATTTAAAATGCTTTCAATGGACATTTGATCAGAAAAATGAAAGTAATTTGATCATATATTGTTGTTTTATCCTTTATCTGGGTAAATCAAGTTTACATCCAAACCTTCCTCTTCCTCAGATCAGCAAGCAGCATCTGCAGACGGTGAAGGAGCGATTCCAGGCCTTCCTCAGCGGAGACACGCAGATCGTTGCAGACGAGGCCTTTATCAACGCAGTCCAGAGCTACTACGATGTGAGTGGTACACAGAACAGCACACCAACACAGGACCAGAATGCAGAATCGCTAACATCTTTTCTCCATCTCAAATATCCAACTGGCTGCAATTGCAAGTGTTGAGGTGTGAATTATACAGAGATGGCTGTTTTAATGATAATTAGGGCTGGGCAAGTTAATGCGTTAGTTACGCGTTAACGCAATCTTATATATACACTCTATATTGGAGTGGATTTAAAATATAATTTTAAAAGTAGTTAGCTCACCAATACTATGCGATTAATTGCAATTAAAACTTTTAATCTTTGACCAGCCCTAATAATAATACAAAACAGTCAGCTATAGTCATGGCCATGTCCATGGTCAGGTTTATTCAGTCAGTATTCATCTGGGACCCTTGTCACCATCTTCGCTTCATGTTTCTTATACTCATTTAATAATTAGAATAGATACTTGAGTATTAATTACTGACCGACTTTGATTGTTGATTGTAAGACACCCACATATTGTTTGCATTTCTTACATTAATGGCTGATCCTTTGTTGTACATTTTAATAATGTATTATCTTCCTGATTCTATAGCACAAACTATATACACATTATATAATTTGATGTCCAGATATATTCTGGGTTTCTGTCGGGTTGGGTTCAGTTGGGTTGTCCTCCAGTAAACCCGGGGATCAGTGTAGCGAACCCGGCCAGACAATGGTGAAGCGTACTGATGTTTCCAAAGAGGTTATTAATGTACAGCCGTTCGTTCCTTATTTTGTACATTAGTCCTTTCCTTTCTGGAACACTATAAGAGCTTGTTCCCAATTCCAGCGAGGTGCTTAACACATACGGGGAAATCCTTACAATTGCGGAGCTATATTGATCTCTGACCGTCACATGTTATCATCTGCTCCGTGCAAAGGAGTACCAAAATAAAAACATGTAATAGTAAAGTAGAAACAACAAATAAAAGCATACAGGCAGCGATAATCTGTTATTAAAACCCCTTTTTAAGAGTTACTTACACTCCCACCAATCATGAGTGAATAATGAATAATGGAACAGTATACAATTTGCATTAATCACGAGTGATTTCAACTGAAAAAGACCCTTCTTATGTAAGAATACACATAGAGTAGCTTTGAACACAGGTAAAACCTCATAAACTGCGTTAAGGTTATAAGGTATGTGGAGGAGATATAAGATATTGAAGGAGGAACCTGGTTTTAGTCAGCCTCTAGCAACAAAACTAGTTTCTGGACTGGGCGCTCTACTTCAGACATCTTGTGGAGACACTCCCCGCTTTTGCCAAGATTCCTGTCACGAGGCAGATCTTAACCCTTCTTATGAGTCCATCTTTGCCAATAGTGGTTCCTGTGACTCTTCCCAATCTCCACTCATTCCTGTTAACGTCATCTCCTTTCATCATCATAATGTCTCCAAGTTGCAGATTCCTTCTGGGGGTGTGCCACCTCTGTCTGAGAGCGATATTGGCAAGGTACTCCTTACGCTATCGACTCCAAAACTGTTCTGCCAAGTATTGAACATGCCGCCACCTTTTCTTCCCATACATGTCTTCCCTGACAAATTCTCCTGCGGAGGTTAGGCCTTGGCAGATTTCATAGTTAGGAGATGGTTTGGAGTGAGTGGCTCAAGGCCGTGGGGATCATTGAGGTTGGTAATGGTCAGTGGACGACCATTAACAATCGCCATAGCTTCATAGAGAAAAGCCCGGAGAGAAGCATCATTTAGCCTACCAGAGAAAAGGGCAACGTGGTCCTGAGGACGTTTCTCACGGTCCTGATTTGTCTCTCCCACACCCCTCCAGCGTGACTTGAATAGGGTGCGTTCATGACAAAGTCACATTGTTTGTCTGCCAAAAATGCAGCCAGCCGGTCTGCATTAACTTCCTTGAGAATTCCTTTGAATTTGTTTTTGGCTCCAACAAAGTTGGTCCCTTGTCAGACCTAATCTGTCGAACAGCGCCTCGTATGGCAATGAAACATCTCAGGCCATTGATGAGAGCGTCCGTTGACATGCTTTCAAGCATCTCAATATGGATGGTGCGGGAACTTTGGCAAGTAAAGAGAAGGCCGTACCTCTTGCTCTCCTTTCTTCCTTGCTTGGTGAGGAATGGGCCGAAGCAGTCCATTCCGCAGAAGGTAAAGGGGGGTGATGGTTCCACATGTTCAGGGGAAAGATCTGCCATCTTTTGCTCTTCAGTCGGTTTCCGGTGCCATCTACAGGTGACCCATTGATGAATGTAAGATGCTACAGCACGATTAATCCCTGGTATCCAGTAGCCGTTGGACCTGATCTCATTCATGGTGAGACCTTTACCTTGAGGTCTCATTGTAGCAGGTTTGGGCAATGAGAGCAGGCGGGGTTGTCGTTCTCTCCGCAGGAGATCGGTTTATTTGTTTTCAAAACGTAACAGAAATATTTAAGATGCAACAAAAAGGGTCCATTTAGAGCCGTCTCGCGGTGGATCTCGGTAAGTGTCACTCGCTCCGGACCTCCGTGGTCCGTTCGCCCTGGGTTTGGTCTCTCTCCACTATAACAGAAAGCAGGCACATAAGTACACCCTCCCTGATTGACCTGAGTGCAGACACCTGCTCACCACCAGGTTCAATCCCCCCGGCCAATCCCGTGCGCTCCCAACCTGTCCATACTCCTCTTGCAGGCCAGACGTCGCACGTCCCCCCACACTCATCCTGTCATGAAAGTGAGCAATCAACATCTTTGTGATGTGATGATTCTTGGGAATGATTACAGGGTGCTTGATGGAGTTGGGAAGAGAGAATTGTTCTTGCGGATGCGCCTTAGACTGTGTGCAACACCTCGAGTTGCCAGTGACCAAGATGAGAGCTTAGATAACCGATCAACCAAGCTTAACCGCTCCGTGGTTCTTGTGTGAGATTTCCTTGTTCCATAAGAACCGTGGTCCAGTGAGCCAGGTGGAAGACAGAAGCTCACTGGTGGTCAAGTCACGAGAACAGTGGTCAGCAGGATTCTCGTTGGTCGGTACATATCTCCATTGCTGCGGAGCTGAGCTCAGCTGAATCTTCTGAACGCGATTGGCCACAAAGGTGTGGATCGCCGTGCCAATTTTTTTATGTATCCCAAGACTACCTTTAAATTGGTCCAGAAGAACTCAGTTTCAGCAGATCCTAATTCCTCCTTGAGTAGGTTGCTTGTTTTCACAGAAACAACTGCTGCCGTCAATTCCAATCTTGGAATAGTAGTGAGTTTTGTCGGTGAGACGCGTGACTTTCCAAAAACTAAGGCGCAGTGTACAGCTCCATCTTCATTTTGCAGTCTTAAATACAGTCTTAAATATAGCACTGACCGTAACCCTTTGTGCTGGCATCAGAGAAATTATGTAGCTCTGCCTTTAAGACCCTTCCAAATCCAGCAGGTAAGTAAGTGCGGGGTATGGTGACATTATCCAGATGAGCCAGATCACTTCTCCACTGTTCCCATCGTAAACGAAGTTCATCAGTGGGTGGATCATCCCAGCCCGTGCCACGTCTGCACATCTCTTGAAGGATGATCTTTGCTTTGAGCAGGACAGGTGCCACAAGCCCGAGAGGGTCGTACAGAGAGGCCACTGTGGACAGAATGCCGCGGCGTGTCACAGGCTGCTCTTTGAGGCTGACGTTAAGCCTGAAGTGGTCAGACTCAACGTCACATTGAATCCCGAGTGCTCTCTCAAGTGGCAGGTCACCGAAGGCGAGGTCACCGAAGGCGAGGTCACCGAAGGCGAGGTCACCGAAGGCGAGGTCCATATCTTTCACATTGGTTGCTCTTTCAGAGGATGGTACACTTTCTAGGATGTCTCTGTTGTTCGACACAAACTTGTGTAGTCTGAGACCACCCGTAGCACAAAGTTCACGTGCTTCTCTGGCAAGCTGAATAGCATCTTCAGTGTTTTCCACCCTTGTAAGGCCGTCATCGACGTAAAAGTCCCTCATGATATATCGTGAGCCTTGAGGGTAGACGTCAGCCTTAACCTTAGATAGATGCTTCAGCCCAAAATTTTGTGTATCCGGGAGAGGACGCCGCGCCGAACAGATGCACTTTCATTCAGAACTCGCTAGGCTGCGATTTCAAGTCTCCTTGCTTCCACCAAAGAAAGTGCAAGTAGTTGCGATCAGCTTCTGAAACATGGAATTGATGGAACATCTTCTCAATGTCGCACGTCAGGGCAATGGGGTGCTGTCGGATGAGAACTCCAATCAAGTTGTTTAACATGTCAGGTCCACAGAGAAGATGGTCGTTCAAGCTGGTCCCTTTGTACCTGGCTGAGGAATCAAACACTACACAAAGTTTATCCGGCTTTGTGTAGTGGCGTGGCGAACACCATGATGGGGAATGTACCACCTCTCCCTCTTGCTCCCACCGTCTTCAACCAGCTCTGCATCCCCCTTTTCAATGACGTCTTCCATGAACCTGATGTACTGTTCCTTATATTTTTCATCCCGTTGCAGTTTCCTTTTGAGGTGGTTAAGGCGTACCACGGCTGATTCCTTGTTGTCAGGTAAGGAGGGTCTGGCTTTAAAGGGCAGAGGCATTTCGTAGTGGCCATGTATGTTTTTCCGTATGCCCTCTTCTAACTTGTTTAGGAATGGCCATTGCCATCTTCACTGCCATCCTTGAAGTCTGATTCCAGGATGCGGATCACATCGGCAGGGGGTGCTGGAGGCAGCTGCTTTACTGTGATTCTGTGACACAGATGACTTTTGCTCAGGGAATCATAGCCTTGTGATGAGCAATCCACGATGCTCCATCCTAAGTCTGTTCGTATAGCATAGGGTTCTTCATTTCCCCCTACAATGACTTGCCATGGAGCCATAGCCATGGAGCAGTTGTAGCTGATGAGAAGCCCTGCTTCACAGTCCTTCAGTGATTGGATTTCATCAACAATTTCTGCAAGATGACTCCATTGTTTAGCTGTCTCACAAGTAGGAATGTGAGTGTGATCTATTGGTGTACAGTCCTTTGTGTAGGCTACTGGAAGATTGACTTGAATAGCAGAACTGTATCCCCTTACAAGAAGGCCAGAGACACTCTCACTTCCGATGATTGTGTTCTTTCCACTCATGGTGGTCAACTTTAACTTCACAGGACACTTGTCAGCATCAAGACCGTCGCTCACTTCTTGGTCGATGAATGTAGTGTCACTCTGGGTGTCGAGGAGAGCGTAGACAAGTTTCTCAACAGTCTGGTTATTTTTGAATAAAACTTAACTGGTATTACCATCGATGTGTTGGATGAGCCTTCTGGTGCTACACTGAGTGACGTTGCAGCAGGACCTTGACTTATCCTTGCCTCGGATGAAGACCTATCCTTCACATAGTTGTCGTCGTGAAGGGCGGTCAGATGCTTTCCCTTGCAGGTCTCACAAAACTGACGATGACAACAGTCTTTCGCGCTGTGGCCTATTTTCAGGCGTCCGTAGGAGAGCTTCTTCTCCTTTATGTAGTTTCGGTGCTCCACTGCGAGCTTGGAGCATGCATGAAGTTGGTATTTGACATCTTGACAAAGAATACATGGAGTCATAGCCTTTCTTGACCTTTGGTTCTCGTTATCTGACCTTTGGTTTTCATTATCAGCAACTGTGTGAATGGTGAGAACGCTGGCCCTATTTCTCTTCATGTCTCGGGAATCTCTCTTTTCAGTGCTTAAGTCTGATGAGATAGTAGAGTTTTTCAGCTGGAGAGATTGCTCTTTGATCAACAAGCGAGGTAAACGCTGCTTTCCATTCAATGAATCGTATTGGATCAACACTTAAGACGAATGGTTCAGGAACGGGATGCCTGTTTAAGGCTATGCTGTCTTTAAGAACCTGAGTGAGTGAGGAAAGGTCTGTGTGAGAGGGTGCTGTAGCATGAGGTGAAGGGACTGCAGTTATAAGCACGTTATTTGCTTCCTTCATTGTCTGTGTAATAAGCAACATCACGTTCCGTCTCCTTATCATAGACCGTGAGCTTGGCCTGAGCTGCCCGCACTTCCTTCTCTGCCTGCAATCGCTCCAGCTCATGCTTTTGTGCCTCTAGAGCCTTCTGTTGTTGTTCCTCCAACTCTCGTATAGATTCTCTGTTTTTCTTCCTCTAACAGCATCTCGTAATTTGCTTTCTTCACTGCTAGTTCAGCTGCTGCATCAGCACGCTTGGCTGCTAGTGATGATGTCATAGAGCAGTGATCAGACTTGTTAGACTTATCATGGACACAGCAGATCCATCGATGGATTTTGCACAGTCATGGCAAAGCAGTTCATGAAGACAGCATCTTTCCTGTTTCTCGTCAAACTTCCTTGTCTATCGTTCTGCTGTAGGCGATGTTGATGATTTCTTTGGACACCGATTCACACGTGTCAACTCGACGTCTTATGTAAGTTGAAGGTGTGGTGAGATCTCGAATTTCAAAGTACATATATATCTTCTTCACTTGTCCTAAGTTTGTCAATGAGAAGCCAGAGGTCACTGTCTTTCACGTATGTCTTTAGTTGCTCTCTCGCTCTGCGTATTTGGGACTTCCATTTCTCGTACATGGATAGCAGCCCTTTCTCCCCTTTCTTGGCCTTTCCCTCTTGGAGTGCACGCATCTTCTCTGTAGGATGCCATGCACGCTCGGAGCGACAGAGGTCTTTAGGTAGGTCATCACCTGTTTTTTCTGATTTACCTTGTTGATCAGTGAGGCTTTGTTGTTTAGCTTCAACGGTCTCCTTCAAACCTACTGTCTCAGAAGCATCTGTCGCTGTGTGGAGTTCACTCTGTGGGTCTTGAACTGCGTCTGCTTCTCCGCCCCTTTCTTGTTAGCTGACTCTGCCATAATCATCTGAATTTTTAACCCTTTAAGTTAGAAGAAAACCCTTAGGCAGATATGCTCAGAAAACTTAAAGTGAACGGCAAAAGCACAGCATATAGTTTGTCAGTGCATAATTATCAGCAGCGCAGATACATTAATATAGAGACACTCAAATGGCTATAAATATGAATGTAAACACAACAATAAATGCAATTCTCAAGGTGCATAAATGCAAAACAAAAGGTGAAAAATGTCCTTCAATTAGTAAGAGTCCATTTATAGCATATCATTGTATCACCAGTTTCCCTTTTACTGTAGTTGAGCAGGTGAGTATTTATACGTTTACTCTATATGTTTAATGGTTCTGCTTCAATGTCACTGTGTATAACTGTACTTGACCATTGCCCAAAATCACTGTCACTGCCACCTGAATCACTGTAGAGCAGGCGTTGACGTATGGGAATGTGCGTTGTCTGGTGAACCCCTGTGGACACCGAGTGGCGCGACAGCAGCACGCCGTAGAAAACCCTCTGTTGTGGCACATCTCAGGAGCACACAGTGGAAACTCTCTGTCGTGGCACGTCTCGGGAGCACACAGTGGAAACCCTGTCGTGGCATGTCTCGGGAGCACACAGTGGAAACCCTCTGTCGTGGCACGTCTCTTCAGCGGCAGATTGTCATAATCAATGAGGGTCAAGCTCTTACTGCAGCATACTGATGTTTCCAAAGACTTTATTAATGTACAGCCGTTCGTTCCTTATTTTGTACATTAGTCCTTTCCTTTCTGGAACACCATAAGAGCTTGTTCCCAATTCTAGCCAGGTGCTTAACACATACGGGGAAATCCTTACAATTGCGGAGCAATTGATCTCTGATCGTAAGATGTTATCGTCTGCTCCATGCAAAGTCGCGGACTTCCGGTCCAGGAGTACCAAAATAAAGGCACCTAATAGTAAAGTAGAAACAACAAATAAAAGCATACAGGCAGCGATAATCTGTTATTAAAACCCCTTTTTAAGAGTTACTTACAATCAGTGTTGGCTACTGTATATATTTAAAGCCTGTGGAGGAGACCCATCGAGAACCTCACAAAATTGCCTCTTGTTATCATGCTGCTAGAGCGTGGAACAAAGTCACTGCTGAAGGATAACTGTGGTGCTATTCAGCCACACCCAAATGAAACATCTTTGATCTGTGAGCAGTCATTTTTTCATTTGATGTACTTTAACTGTTGTGTATCTATACTATGAACTGTGTTTTTATTGATGCATTGTTCTTATCATTGTAAGATATTGTCCTGTGGGGGTGGCTCAGTGGGTAGAGCGCATACCATAAAGGCTTAGTCCTGACCGCAAACTTACTGCGGGTTCGATTCCTAACTGTGGTCCTTTGCTGCATGTCCTTCCCTCTGTCTCCCGTACCTTCCTGTCTATCTCAATCTATCACAAAGCATAAAAAATGCAAAAGAAAATCTTAAAAAAATTGTATTGACCTTGTCCGTCCCCTGTACCAGCGTTCATTACACCGTCTGTCCCCCATGTCACATCAGGGTGATTAAAGGTTTGTCTCTCTGCGGCCGGTCTCTCTCTAGGTGTTCCTGAAGAGTGACCGCGTGTCCCGCATGGTGCAGAGCGGTGGCTGCTCTGCCAGCGACTCCCGGGAGGTGTTCAAGAAGCACATCGAGAAGCGTGTGCGCAGCCTGCCCGAGATCGACGGGCTGAGCAAGGAGACGGTGCTGAGCTCCTGGATGGCCAAGTTCGACACCATCCACCGTGGGGAGGAGGACCCCCGCAAGCAGCAGCAGCGGCTGACGGCTAGCGCTGCCTCGGAGCTCATCCTGAGCAAGGACCAACTCTACGAGATGTTCCAGCAGATCTTGGGCATCAAGAAGTTTGAGCACCAGCTCCTCTACAACGCCTGCCAGGTGGGTGTGCTTGTGTGTTGCAGTCCGACCGGTTTCTTCTGATTGTTCAGAGTTTCGCCCTTGGACGAAACTCTGGAGCGGAGGCCCGCCTGCGATGCGTGCAGGCAAAGATAATATGCTCACAAATGTTTTGTGGCACTCTCAAAGCGCTCCCCACCAGGTTTATGTGTGTCTGCTGACACCATTAGAGCCCTGGAGGCGTTTGTATTGAGACCTGTTTCATAATTTTGTGTTTGGCAACATGTAAAACCTCTTAAAACTTGGTACCTCCAAAAAATGGTGTTTCCATTGGGTCCCCTTTCAAACCAACCTCCCCTTCCCCAAACCCACTCACAACCTCTTCATCACCAAAGCCTTCACTGCATCTTCTCCTTTTAACCAGTCTTTTAAGTCATCTTAAATCCAAACATTTGTTTTGACAAACTGCTTATAGTGTGTGACTCGTACCCAGTGGGTGATGTTTTGTCCACTGGTCGTTAAACAGTGGCTAGCTAGCTGTCAGTTGTACTTCCAATTATTCATTCTTAAAGAGTCCGATAGTACACTGCATGAAAAACTGGATCTCCGGCCTGGTAAACACCTACATACTACACTTTATACCTGCAGTTCAAGTCCATTTACTGCCTGTGAGGTTGGCGTTTGCCCTGGGGGCGAAGGCGTGGAGGGTCATTCACACCCCAGCTAGGTGGGAATAGCGACTGAATACCGTCTGAACAGCAGTCCAACACACCTGCTACAATGTACCTCACTCAGCATCCTTGCATCAAACTTCTGCAAACAAATATATCCACATTTAAGCAGTTTGTAGGCACCTTTTTTTACAGCAACTTTGGAATTGTGGGCCCATCTATTCCTCTTCATCTCCTCCACACTTTCAGAGCACCCAGCCTCTGCTTCATGGAGCAGTTAACTGCCCTAAATTGCTGATTCCCATCGGCGGCAAAATGATTAATTTATCGAGACAGCCCACTAAAAGCAATAAGCACTTTGTCTGCGGGACTTTCTGAGGGGTGGATCAGGAGGCCGTCCATGCAATGTTTCTTGGTGTGAAGTGGACTTCCTGAGGGGTGGATCAGGAGGCCGTCCATTTGATGTTTCTGGGTTGTGTAGTGGACTATCTGAGGGGTGGAACAGCATGCCGTCCATGCTGTGTTTCTGAGTGTTGAAGTTGAGCTGCCATTTCTTTGCAAAAGTTTCCTGGCTTCCAAGGAATCCTGACTGACATTTGAATGGAAAGACAGTAGAAGTTTGGCGCTTGCGTGGAATAGACACCTCATACCCAGGATCATATGTTATTGTTGAGCACATTGCTGGAAGACTCGAGGTAAACACAACCACTGTGGATTTAAGCCTGATAAGAGAAAAGGTGACTATTGTGTCACTCTGCACATTGCTGGAGATCAGGATAGTTTTCAGTCCTAAGACCTGTAGCCCAGTCCAGGCAAACAGACAAACCCCACCCTACTCCACCCACTGCCCCCTCATCACCCCGTGAAGACCTCCTATCTTATCTCTTAGAACCAGCCCTTCAACATCCTATACAGCCCTATATATATATATTTATTACACAGGTTTTCTCAATGCTGTGGAACGCTCCGTTCACTTAAATGGGGTCTTCACAGTTTCCGGCGGTGAATTATATTTGATAATTCTCCGTTGCTAAGTATAATTGACCGCTGTCATGGAAAACAAAGGACTTTTTGCCTGTAATGACGTCATTGGTATCCCTCCGCAAGTAGTCCAGTAACTTGTCAACCCCAGCGTCTTCGGTTGCTAAGCGACTTCAACGTCTTTGGCGGACTATTTCTCTGCTGATCAACACTACGAATGCTGGTAACAAATAAATTGTAAAAAGACACACCATGTAAAGTTATTTTTCCGTTTTAGCAAGTAGCCGTTTAATAAGCGGAATAAAGTATAGAACGTCGCCGGTCATTATCGAGAATAAGCCCTTTCAGGGTGAAGCAAGACACCTCCGCAGCGTGTTGGTGTTCACCCAGTCTGGGCTTATTTTCCCGATAATGACCGGCGCTCTATACATGAATGGATGAACACCTGAGGCTGGATGAATGGATGAATACCTGAGGCTGGATGAATGGATGAACACCTGAGGCTGGATAAAAAGGCTGGATGAATACCTGAGGCTGGATGAAAAAGCTTGATGAACACCTGAATGGTGAAAGAGAGAGGGAGTTATGTTAGGTTTGCTGTTTTTTTTCCGATATTGTTTGAACAATACACCACGTCACACGTCATTCAAAGTAGTGTGTGTGAGCTTGTATGGAGGTCAGTGGTGGAACGGCAATAATATATTTTATATAGCTATAAAATGTTAGTGAACCATAGTTCTGTGATTAAAACCAGGTTTCTAAGGAATACGCTACAATAAAGCAGTATGAAAAGAGCAGAAAAGGCTCCACCACCTGCATTGAGACCTAAATATAAAGTGGGAGAGTGTCAGCAGGGTGGGGTCGGTAGTGGTGTTGGACTGGGAAAAGGGGACATTTTGACACAGTTTAGTCTGATAAGAACCATGGGGATGGGGAGCTCGGATGGGGATCATTCATATTGGGCCCACAGAACTGAGGGTGTGATAATACAGCATCAGAGGGCTGGAGCCTGTCTGGAGGGAGCGGGTCAGGGGAGGCTGACACACCATTTGTTTGAGGCTGATAAAGGATTTGTGTTCATCCGGCTCATTTGTTAGCCTGGCTCCGCCAGTACTTCCGCTCAATTTGAATTTCCCTTCAGTACTAGGTCTGGGTCTGATGTATTTTAGTGGGTTTTCTCCGTCTAAATTTTCTGCGTCCAATCAGTGAACAGAGGGAGTGGCTGAGATCAATGACGTTAAAGTCAGCTCTCGTTGACCGACATCTTCACGCACGGTGATTGGTTTGTTTACAGCATGCGACAACGTGATTCCCGGCCAAACGTTAGTGATTGGTTATGGCAGATCCAGAGTGGCACTGGGCAGATCCTATAGTTTTAAATTTCAACAGACACCCGCCTTCAAGTGAGTTAACGTTTGTCAATTGAGTAGGTCCAGACTCTCTGTACAACTGAAATGAAATACGGTGTTAATAAAAAATACATTTTACATTTTATACACACAATACCGTCAGTAGTTCACCCGTCGACGCCATTTTGTTTTTAAGACTCGATGAGTAGATTGGTGAACACAGAGCTTGCGTGTTGCTGACGGATGTCACAATCTCTGTTAGTCAATCTACCTATCAAGTCTTAAAAACAATGGCGTCGACGAGTGATCTACCGATGGTATTGTGTGTACAAAACGTCCTTTTTAATAAACAATCTGTACACTTACAAAGTTCTCAATGCCTCGTTTTATATGTTAAGACCCTTATTATACTACCAAAGAAGTGTCGGGCTACTTTTAGCCTTTTAAGTGGTTTAAAATAGCGATTTAGTTTTTAACATAACCAGTGCCCCCATCGTTCTATGTTCATAGCGTTTTAATAGAATCGGCTATAAACAGCCAACTGAAGAAAGCGTCTATATACGGTTTTTGTGCTCCAAAACGAACGTTTCAACTCGTTATCATAAAAATAGCAGTGTCTTCCCCAAACACTGGATAACTTAGTTTCTTGCAGACAAGGGTGCTATGTCTGCCAAGATTTCTTCAAATATTGTGGAAGAGCTGAATGATGTGATGTTTGAAATTAGCTTCTTGTGAGAAGATCAGTGTTATTTCATTGTGTAAACAAAGATACAAAAGTAGAACCGCTGCTAGGCTTGGGCTGTGTCTATTACTTTATACCTGCATTTTATTCAGCAGGGTATGCGATATTGTTGTGTATTGACTGTTTAAGTTTGTCCCTCCTGGGACGCGGTCACGCCCTCTGTTATGCTACGTGCTGACGTTGTTGTGTGTGCCTTCTCAGAGTTCAATACTAAAGCAGTGCATATCAAATGCTCACGGTCTCATGTCCTCAGTTGTTGTACTAAGTATGATATCCAAGTATACAACAAAACTGGCGACGAGGTAATGCATTCTCACGCTGTGTTATTCTCGGAGGAAAGTCAGAGGAAGGACGTCTTTTGTTCGGCGGATATACGGTGCGAACGGGTGGCTGGCTGTGCGAGGCTACTAACTGGCTACTGCAGGGTGAACAGAAACAGGACTGAGCTGCGGCGGGAAATAAGGAATCTCCGTAACAATGAGACCGGCAGTGAAGAGTCACAGGAAGAAAAGTAAAGTAAAATAATAATAAAAAAGAAAAAAAAAAGAATGGTGGCTCTGATTGGACATTCAAGGAAAACACTGAACCGTGGAATTCATACACCGAAAGGTTTGGATATTTTGTGCTTACAAGATTGCAGATGTGGTGCCCACATTTTTGAATGTTATGGGATACAAAACATTCAACTTGCTGCGCAGTCTAGTACAACCTGCCAAGTGAATAAGATGGAACATGAACAGGATGAGCAGAGTTACTCAGATTCTGATGATGAAGATACAGTGCATGTTTTAGCTGTTACAGACGGGGATGATGGATACTGGGTCACACCACTGTTGGAAAACAAAACAGTACGGATTCAAGTGGACACTGGTACCCTGGTTTCTATGGTATCGGATGCTGTTTACAAGGAGAAGCTGCAGCACCTTACTCTTCGGGAGACAAAGTTGAAACTAAGGACCTACACTGGTGAGCCTGATCCAGTGTTAGGAGTTGTGGATGTAACAGTGGAACATAGCACGCAGAAAAAGACTCTTTCACTGTACATCATTCAAGGAAACCGTCCAGCGCTACTAGGCCGCAGGTGGCTGGAAAAGCTCAGGCTTGACTGGCAAGAAGTGTTTCAGGTCAGTGAGGGTGACACAAGTCACTTAAAGGAGATCTTGGAAAAACACTGCAAAGTTTTTGATGAAGAACTCGGCAGCATGAAAGACATTACGGTTAAGCTCACAGTTAAACCAGGGACCACACCAAGGTGTCTCAAAGCTTGACCTGTCCTATATGCCATCAAACCCAAAGTAAAAGAAGAACTAGACAGATTAGTCAAAAGTGGGGTCATGGAACCACTGAGCACAAGTGAATGGGCTACACCAATTGTTCCAGTAATGAAAAAGGACGGAACCCCAAGGATCTGTGGTGATTTTAAAGTAACGGTGAACCCCTTTTTGATTGCTGAACAGTATCCTTTAACCCCTCATAGACAACCTCTTTGCTGGTTTGGCTGGAGGGAAGAAGTTTAGTAAAATAGACTTATGTCAGACATGTCTCCAGATGCACGTTGATCCAGAGTCACAGGAACTACTGACCGTGGTAACACACAAAGGCCTCTACAAACACCGGCGGCTCCCTTTTGGGATCACATCTGCTCCAGCACTGTTCCAAAGAGCAATGGACCACATTCTGAGTGGGCTGCTAGGGGTGCAGTGCTACCTGGATGACCTGCTTATCACAAGACCAGACACTTAAGTAACCTGGATGCTACATTACAAAGGTTGGAGGAATATGGTCTGAGGGTCAGGAAAAACAAGTGTGAGTTTTTCCAACCTTCCGTCAAGTAACTGGGGCATGTAGTCGATAGCACAGGACTTCACAAGGCACCATCAAAGATGAAGGCTATTGTGGAGGCTCCATCCCCAGTTGAGGTCATTTCTTGGCCTGCTGACATACTATGCAAAGTTTGTGCCTAACCTTTCAAATATTCTGAAGCCACTACATGAGCTCCTAAACAAAACCAAGACATGGAAGTGGACAGACAAATGTGAGGCAGTTTTCAAAGACGTGAATACAACCCTCTCTCAATCAGAGGCCCTCACCCACTTTGACCCCACATTACCACTTCAACTAGCATGTGATGCCGCACCCTATGGTGTCGGTGCAGTGGTGTCACACATCATGCCATCAGGAGAAGAGAGACCGATTGCCTTTGCATCAAGGACACTGAGCAAGGCAGAATCCAATTATGCACAGATTGAGTGGGAAGCATTATCTATAAAATTCACTCTGACGGACCACATGCCTCTCACCTCTATTTTTGGTCCTCACAGTGGCCTTCCGTCGCTGGCAGCTAGCCGTATGCAGCGATGGGCCCTGCTACTGTCCGCCCACCAATATAACATAAAGTACAGGAAGTCAGACCTGCACGGCAACGCTGACGGACTCTCGAGGCTTCCGCTACCGGTCGCGCACGCTGAGCCAACGCAAGCAGAGATCTTCTACTTCAAAGATGTGACTGCTGCTCCAGTAACCTCAGCTCATGTGAAGAAACACACGTACACTGACCCGGTCATGTCTGAGGTTCTGGATATGGTCACTTATGGGAGTGGAGGAGAGATGTCACCAAGGTTAGAGCCTTACCTGGTGATGAAAAGTCTGGATGCCTGTTGTGGGGCTATCAGGTAATCATTCCGCCGCCATTGAGAGAGAAAGTGCTCGACGAGCTCCATTCAGGACACTGTGGTGTTGTGCGAATGAAAGAAATTGCATGCAGTTATTTCTGGTGGCCAGGCCTGGATGTAGCTGTAGAGAAAAAAGCAAAGTCATGCAGTGCCTGCCCAAAAGTGAGAAACCTCCCGCAGCTGGCTCCCCATTCCTGGGGACTGGCCTGAAGAACCATGCCAAAGAGTCCACTTAGGCTTTGCGGGACCACTAAAGAATCACATGTTTCTAGTCGTAGTCGACGCTCACAGCAAATGGCCAGAGGTGGCTGTCATGAAGAGCACCTCCTCAGAGAAAACCATCGAAGATGGTCGCTTTGGACTACCACAACAGCTCGTAAGTGATAATGGCCCTCAGCTAGTGTCTGAAGAGTTCAGAATATTTATGGAAGGGAATGGTATTCAACATATCAAGTCTGCGCCTTATCACCCTGCTACAAATGGGTGCTGCCTGCTGCCGAGGCGGTGGTCCCTCGGCAGCGTGGCTCCGGCGGGAGACAATCGCGGTCAACAATCCCTTTCTCCTCCATGTCGTGGTGCAGGCTACTTCAGATTAATGTGGATGTGGTAGAACCAGAGACGTCGGAGAACCCGACGCAGTCGTTTGAGATTCATAATATCGCTGGAGGCTCACACAGCTTTTGGCCATCATAATATATATTTTTTGATATAGATATCTATGTATAATATGATATTATTTAGATATACAGCTCCAGGACTCCCGCCGGAGCACCCTGAGTGTTCTAGAATATTTACAGAACACGGCCAAAGGCTGTGTGTGCCTCGCCGTTGCGATACATCCACTGTAAACAGAGCGCATGGTACCGTGGCAGCAAACTGCTCAGGGCCACACCCCCACCCTCCTCCTTGACCCACCTCTCTCCTCCTCATTTGCATTAAAGCTACAGACACCGAAACGGCGAATTTGGGGAAAGCTCAATGTGCGACTGGCTCATAGTGGCTGTAATTCTGCACCACGGCTGAATTTCGGGAACGTCTTCAAATACTGTGTTTGGGGCCCACTAATATCTATATTAAAGCATCCATAAAGTAGCATGCCATGGGACCTTTCACCTGTATTTAATAGTCAGTTTAAACTGTATTTTATACAGTCAGTTTAAAATATAGATTTTTATGTCAGTTTAACCTGTATTTTATAAAGTTATTAGGTGGGATAACAGCAATTTGACTGTAGTATCCATTGGGAACATTTAGAAACGTGAGGCGTATTTGGGATACTTGCATTCTAGCTAGGCTGTTGTTTAGGGCAGGGTACTTTGTGATTCGCCTGTTGTGTAGAAATGTTGCCCAAGCGATGGCTCTGTAGAGAGGAGTGCTGCTGGCCGACGGCTTGGCTTGGAAGCCCGTCTCTTGGGCAGATATACACCGCTAGACCACCGGAGCTGAGATGGTTTCAAACGACATTCAAGTTAAAGTCAATTCATTTTTATTTGTGTGGCGCTTAATCACAGGTCAAGTGCTCAACAGGCCATATATTTATGACAGCCCCCTGACCCTGGTCTTCCAGACAGCACAGAGTGGGGAACCAGGTGGGTTTAAAACATGTCCATGGTGATGGGGTTCCATCTCCGGTTTCTGAAAAAAGAATACACACCCTAACTAATAATGTAATGTGATTTGACCAATCAGTATTCAACAACACCTTGGTGGTTACAGTTTGTTATAATACGTTTGAGGGTGTATTTGTGCTGTAGGCTAGCCAGCTAGTCCTCTGTATGCGTACCAGAGCAGCTTCAGGACCGTTAGCAATCAGACGCTCCAGACAACGGCTGCCCACCACCCTGCAGCCCCCAGAGGAGTCAGGAATATAAAGTGTCTGTCTGCTGATGAATGGCCCGGGGCTGTAATGATGGCTCCGGCCACAAGAGAAATCCAATTGCGGGGGCTGATCGCAGCGGATGTGAGTCCTGGCGGGGAGGAAGAAGGAGAAGAGTGGGTGTTATTTCTTCTTTATCAGATGGGTGGTGGCCATCATGGCAGCCGCTTAGTGTTCAGAGCTGAAAGCATCTAATTGGTTTGAGAGGAAGAGCAGCGAGCCAGGTGTGACGCTGCTCGCTGTGTTTGGACCTAGCGTATTCACTGGGTTTTAATAAGCAAACCCAGCGCCACCTGATTAAAAATCCCTAGAGAGATACAGAGACCTTTCAGTCTTTTATTAAACTGTGGTCCCCTGGTCTCCTCAGCCTCCTCAGCCCGGGTGCTTCATCACCTGCTCTGGTGGTCATACCTTGAAAGCTCCTCAATGCTTTGAAGCTCACTGCCAATATTAGGGTGTATGTGTGTATGTGTGTTTGTGTGTGAGTGTGTGTCTTTTTGTGGCACACTGTGTTTGCTTTAGGTGCACACGTTTGAATCTCTTTAAGACAGACAGACAGGCACACACTCACACACACAAACACACACACACACACACACACACACACACACACACACACACACACAGTTTGGAACCTCCCCTTGCCCTTTATCTCCTCATATGCAGTCTCCATGGTGACGGTACACACAAGCTGCGCTCTGTCCCTGTCCGCCAGACAGCCAGTTCCCCCCGAGCTTGCATCAAGGGCAAGTGATTTCTGTTCTTTGTAATCACATATGAAAGGGCTGTGGCCTTTGAAACATCGACAGGAGATGGGCTATTCTTTTTTTTTTAAGAAAGGGGAGGAGGGCAGTGCAAAGCAGAGGGGGGGGGGGGGGAGAGGAGGAAGGGGGAACAGAGAGGAGGAGGAGGGAGGAGGGAAAGGAGAGATGTGGAAGGGAGTGTCTGGAGACATTGCTGGGGAGATTGTGATGTCGATGGGTTGAGGACATAAGGGTAGGGAGCAGATGTAAGAGAATAGTCTATAATCCATAGCATGTTATGATCTATAACCTGTGATAGATAACATGTGTGATGGTAGTGTAGAGCTACAGCCAGGGACCTGAGATAGCTCCACAGGCACGTGGTCAGAGAGGAGCCATGACTCTGAGTTTGAGGTGTGCAGATTATGGAGCTTCAGTCTGAGTCCTGCTGCCAGTGAGCGGGGTACTACTGCCGTCACGTACTACATCACACCTCCTCCCTCCTCCTCTACTGCCGTCATGTAGTACGTCACACCTCCTCCCCACCTTCTTCCTGCCACCACTTACTATATCACAGTTCCCTCCCTCCTGTCACCACATACTACAGGACTCTAAAGAAGTATGCCACTCCGACCCCTCCGGCCTTCGAAGATCTCCGTCGGGATGTCGGATACGCAGTGCAATTCGCTGCCCGATCGATCTTACATGCTGGCTACTAACCATGTAAATAGTGTTGAAAATAAACCTCCAAAGCTTTTCAATTCTTATTTGGTGTTTTATTGGTCCTTAATGTGCAAAGTAAAAAAGGTGCAAAGTAAACAAGGTGCAAGGAAAAGTGATTCCGGGCTGTGATTGGAGGACCAATCAAAGCCCTTGCCATCGCCGTCCGTCTCTGTTGCGTCGACGGATAGCTAAAATATATTGGATGCGCACATAGAGCCATGGAGAGGGTCTCCAACAGGTTCTCCGACAACGGACAGGGCTCTCCGTGTCTACGTACAGCACTTTACGGAGTAGTATTGGCCAGCCTTAAGTAGGGCTGGGCTATTAAGCGAATTTCTATCTCGATTCCGATTTTAGCGTCGAACGATCACAAAACTAATAAAATCGATTTATTTTTATTTTATTTTAGATTAAATGTTTTATAGAAATTGCAGAACAGCTGGATACATATCTGTACATTATTTTAGATTTGAAATTCTTTTCTTTTTGACCATTTTGTGTATTTCTTTTTAAGTCGAAATTTCTAAGTTCTCAGTTACAAATTGTTTTTTGGGAGAGACATGCTGAATAAATGCATCATGTTTTCAAACTCAAAAAATAATCATTTGAATAATCGTGATTTCAATATTGACCAAAATAATCGTGATTATGATTTTTCCCATAATCGAGCAGCCCTAGCCTTAAGTCTGCGATGACGTTGTCTGAAGCTATTTAACACATCTCTATTGGCTCTTTCTTTTTTTCTATAGTGCAGATACAGAGCAGATCAGAGGTCCTACCATTGTGTGTAGCGTACCAAGCACTACACCAAAAACAAACAAATAAATGAGAGCTATATAAACTTGTACCATGTACAGTTAGTGAATAGGTTCATGGAACTATTCCTCAGTACAGAGTGAACCGGCGAACTCAAAGGGGCTTACTTATTGGGTATACCGAGACATTTGTGTCAGGCTGTCAACATTGTGCAATCAGAATGCATACATGCAGATCAAAGTTTGACCTAACCGGCGCCTTTTAATAACCCTAACCCTAACCCTAACCCTAAATATTAATCTGGTAGAGCTGCATGTCTGTGTGTGTGTTGTTCTGTGTGTACGTGTGTGTGTGTTTGTGTGTGTGTGTGCATGCATGTGTGAGAGTATGCATGCTTGTGTGTGTGTGTGCGATCGTGTGCATGCTTGTGTGTGAGTGCGTGTGTGCCTGCGTGCATGTGTCTATGAGCGTGTGTGATTGAGTGCACATAAAAAAAAGGCAAGACGTGGAGGATGTTGGGAGAGCTGTCACCATGACAACAGGCTGAGACACGCTGTTGTTTACTGAAGCGGAGCGGCACTATGCTGGTGCTCCTGGATGAGAGAATGCCTCTCGGAAGTATTGACCTGCGAGCATCACCTGTACCTAACACCAAGACATCAGCCTCCATCCCTAACCCTAACCCTAACACCGAGACATCAGCCTCCATCCCTAACCCTAACCCTAACCCTAAGGCCGAGACATCAGCCTCCATCCCTAACCCTAAGCCTAACCCTAACACCGAGACATCAGCCTCCATCCCTAACCCTAACCCTAACCCTAACACCGAGACATCAGCCTCCATCCCTAACCCTAACCCTAACCCTAACACCGAGACATCAGTCTCCATCCCTAACCCTAACCCTAACACCGAGACATCAGCCTCCAACCCTAACCCTAACCCTAACACTAACACCGAGACATCAGCTTCCTTCCCTAACCCTAACCCTAACCCTAACACAGAGACATCAGCCTCCATCCCTAACCCTAACACCAACCCTAACAACGAGACATTAGCCTCCATCCCTTTACCCTAACCCTAACCCTCACCCAGACCTCAGGAGCACCTCTGTCCAGCCATACACCCATCAAACCTCCACCATCGGGTGGAGGAACCCTTCTGCATGTCTGCCACTCAGTTGGTTGTATCTCATCTGGTTTCTGCTGAATCCAGTCAGTAGGAAGGGAGGATTTCTACAGGGACTATGGGGCAGTTGCCTTGTGTGAGGAGATTTGACCTTGTGGCATTGCTTACTATGGTAAATAATAACATAGGTTATCTTCAGCAGCAAATTCACAACCATAAAATAAAAAGAAATCATAGTTTTTTCAAATTGCAATCAAGATGACTAAACACACAATCCTACCTTAATTAACTGGATTGGAGTCTGTGATAACTGAATAAGGCGTCATTATGTCTCACACGCCCCTCCTCATACACAAGGTGAAGGGTACTGTTCCTGCCTGCCCTGTGTGTGCTGCCTGCCCTGTGTGGTCCTGCTGCCTGCCCAGTTTGTTGCCTGCCCTGTGCTCACAGATAACATAACACCAGGGGTTCTAGCTACACAGGTCTCTCTCATCTTTTTAATAAAGGTGATTACGTCACCCTGGCATACCACCTACGCACGTATTGTATGTCGTACGTCCTGGCACTTAATGTATGCACTTATTGTATGTCGTACGTCCTTGCAATCTAGTTGTGTAGCATCTTATCCTAGCTATCTTTGTTGTATAAGAGGAATGGGTTAGCCTAGCAATGGTAAATGTTTTGCACTTGTTTCTAGGAACATCCTTACTGTACCGACAGTGGTGTATTGTTGTTTCTCTTTCTTCTGATAAATGTACTTATTCTAAGTTGCTTTGGATTAAAGCGTCTGCTAAATGCCCTAAATGTAAATGATGACAGCGGTACACTGAGGAGGATGGAAGGTGCGTCACCTCGTGGAACACAGGAGGGCTCATCGCATGTCCCCAGACCTTTCTCTGAGAGAGGATAGCCTCGGATATCCACCAGTACACGTTCAGATCTCTGCATAAACACTGTGTCCATGTTTATTTCACCATTTTAGGTACGTAGACAAATGACTTTTCCGAGCCAATGGCCACACCAAGCATTATTCTACCAGCTAAAATGATGGATGTAAACAGGCTCCAATGTGCCTCTTCCCATTTGAATGAGGGGCATAATGATGCAAACAGATGATATAGATGCACAGTTGTGGGCAGACTGAATGATGATGAACGGGCTGGCTGTATTGACACATTTCTGGAGGCACAGAGCCGGCTGCAGCCTTGAAGATAATGATTCTGGTCGTTCGGGCTGGCTGGGTTAAAATATATCAAACATTGATGGTGGTTAAGAAGACAAGTGTTGGTTCTGACTTGTGTCAGCGTATCCATTTCCAATTATCGAATGAATAATATTTATAAAGGTAAGTAAAAAGAGCCTTTTATGTGTGGACATCTAGTTCATATGTTCAGTTTTTACTGTACATTGAACATGTAAATACATGCATGGCTTTAGATCTATGAGTTAGCACGTTGACCAATCTGTGCACACATTCTCTAATTAGGCTGCAGGTGCAAATGTCCATGTGCATTTTTTGTGTGAAACTTTGAAGCAACACAATTACAGATACCATATTATTTCATTTCAATTCACAATCCCTATTGCAGCCTTCTATGTGCACTCAATTTATCAGCAACGTGACATTTGTTTGTGCGTGCAATTGGGTAATTGTGTATGTTTGTGTGTCTGCGTGTAATTTTTGGCATTCTGTGAAGGGAGCCGACGGAAGCTAGGCATCCTGCGAGCTGCCCTGCTAGCTGTCCAGCTAGGTGTCCTGATGTCCTGCTACGTGTCCTGCTAGGCGTCCTGCTGTCCTGCTAGCTGTCCTGCTATTTGTCCTGCTAGCTGTCCTGCTAGCTGTCCTGCTAGCTGTCATGTTATCCGTCCTGCTAGGAGTCCTGATGTCCTGCTAGTTGTCCTACTAGGTGTCCTGCTAGGTGTCCTGTTGTCCTGCTAGTTGTCTTGCTGTCCTGCTAAGTGTCCTGCTATCCTGCAAGTTGTCCTGCTAGGCGTCCTGCTAGCTGTCCTGCTAGCTGTCCTGTCAGCCATCCTGCTATCCCGCCTGCTAGCCACTAGCTTCTGGGGGTGATGTTCATGCGAGATGTTTATAAAGGTAGTGGGGGAGAATCGTCATTGGGAGCAGAAACAGGGGCGAGCGAGGCTGAAGAACAGAAAGAGATGGAGAGAGAGAGAAAAGTCATTACTCAGTGTGCTGTGGCTGGTGACATCCTTTGGTGTGACTTGTTTGGTGGCCTTTTTGTCTTCATCTCTCGGAATTCTGAGAGTAGACCGAGAGCAATGATGACGCTCTCAACAAAAATGGCTGCGCCCGTGAATAGATTCATTTTTTTTATTTGTATTTGTACCACATTGGTACGAAATATCGTCACACCCCTTATCGAAAGAGTTATGGTCTGATCCTGGGAGACACTGAGCGAGGTGATGTTGATATTGCCGGTCAATCTATAATCAATATAAGCTTTGCACCTGTATTACTGTAAGCAGCAATATGTGTGATCAGTCCTTGATGTCCTTGTGCAAATGTTGTAGTTTCACTTTGCAATGATATGCAGAGAACTAAACTGACATTTCTTTGGACTGAATGCTGGCATTTCCTTAATGCTGTCAGTGTTTTCTGTGTGGAAATGCTTTGGGACAGACGCACGCGCACACACGTCCACACAGAAACACACATGTACACACACAACCCCCCCCCCACACACACACACAGATATACTAAAACATATACACAAACCCGTACTTTTTGTGACATATTGGATACCAGCTGCATCAGCAGCAGTGAAAATTGCTTTATCGACTCTGGAGAAAACATTTCTAAAGTTTTATTAAATTAGCTTATTTGCTTCATGGCCTGCAGAGCTAGACTTAGTCCTGGTCATTGATCTTTGGCATGGGCCATGTGTAAGGCTTCATGCACCGAATGACTGGTAGATCGGTCTGCATGGTTCTCCCTCTGATGGCCAGGACTTCAGCCTGCTATGCTCCATATCATTCATTTACACCACCCTTCTGCTCAGAGCCTCGTATTCTTCCAAAGGAAACCCTCTGGTACCTCAGAGTCTCATTACCCCTCCTACCAGAGACTCCTGGGACCCTCTGGCACCTCAGAGTCTCATTACCCCTCGTATCAGAGACTCCTAAGACCTTCTGAACTCTGAACTATTGTCCTTACCTCTCATATCGTAGTTTTCTAAGGCATACTGAACCAGTTTGTTCTATTCTGCAGCAAAATGGCTGAACAAGCATGCAAATAAATGAGTGCATCATGTCTTTGCTCAGTGTGAACTCTCAGTATTTCATTCCTTACTGAATAGGATTTCTTCAACGTGTCTTTGGACTGAAAAGCTGTTCCCAGGTCAAAGGGAATTCTCTGCCAGATTCTGCCACCGAAGCCATTTAATGATTCCCCAATGGTGGTTGCAAATCAGCCATATGGGAGCAATGGGAACTGTGGTGAGATGGCGGCATTCTGTTTCTAGGCAATTAGGACTACAATGATCACAATTGTCAAGGATAGAAATGCAAAAATACTTGGCCAGGATTTTAATGTGTGTTGTGTGTGTTTGTAGGTGTGTGTGTGTGTCTGTGTGTGCACGCACGTGTGTGTGTGTGTGTGTGTGTGTGTGTAGCTGGGTGTGTATCTGTGTGTTTGTGGATCTGTGTGTGGATCTGTGTCTTTGTTTGTATCTCTGTGTGTTTGTGTGTGTTTGTCTTTGTGTATCTGTGTGTGTGTTTGTATTTGTGTGTGTCTGTGTGTATCTGTGTGTGTAGCTGTGTGTTTGTGTGTTATTTGTGTATGTTTGTTTGTGTTTGTGTGTATCTGTGTGTGTAGCTGTGTGTATCTGTGTGTGTGTGTGTTTCTGTATGTTTGTGTGTCATTAAAACAGAGTCGTAACAGGAAGAGAACTGTGCCTCTGCAGATGGCAAGACGTTCACCAATCACTGGGCTCACGCAGACAAACACACATGCTCTCTCTCTCTCTTTCTCTCTCTCTCGCTCTCGATCTCACTGTCTCTTTCTCGCTCTCTCTTTCACGCTCTCTTTTCGCTTTCTCTCACACACACACACACACACACACACACACACACACACACACACACACACACACCCTCATCCCTCATGCCTCATACTAGTGCTAATACGTTGACAGCACAACAGGATCTCTGGTGTTTCGGTGCATGGTGTTTCTGTGTGTAGTAATCATCAGTGGGGACATATCGATCCACAAGCCTGGGGGGCAGTAGCTGATGAGACCCACATGCTATCAGATCCAAGGTCTGGGTGAGCCAGGCAGGCCCTCAATGCTTGAGCAGAGGGTATTGACAGAGCTGGGCGGCTGTTGGCTGTGATTGGCCACTGCTGGCACATTGCCATGGAAAGAGGACATGCCAAAGGGGTCATGACCATTCATTAGTAGTCAAGCGCAGAAGCAAGAGTGAAACAGGTGAGAGAGGATGAGTTTCAGTTGATTATTTCTCCATGGCGTACAAAGAGCAGCGGTGTTTTTCAAGGACCAGCGCTGTGTTTCTACAGCTGCTGCGCCTGTGCCAAGCAGCGCCTTCTTGTGTTAAGAGCTCACTTCTGGACCCCTTTGATCAGGGTTCAGAATGTGGTGCTCTCTAAGCTGGGCCGGTCGGAGGGACATGAAAAGAGTTCAACAAAAGAGCTGCTGTTGCAAACAGCAAAGAGTTGATCTCATTTTGTGCACTTCGATGAAACATGAGAAGATAGCAGAGATTTCAGGGTGTACGGTCCTTTCTGCTGCCTCCTCAGCTGGGGCCAGGGAGGGATGGATCGGGGTCCCTTCATCTGATCACTTCATCAGGATGCATTTGAGTAAATGCGTCCTGTGTTCTTGTGTTTCCCTACTCTCATCTCTGTGTGTTTCTGATGCTCTGTGCGTGTGTCTGGTGCTGTGTGTGTGTGTGTGTGTGTGTTGCTGAGTATAGTGATTCTATTTGTGTGTGTGAGGCTCTGTGTGTGTGTGTGTGTGTGTGTGTGTGTGTGTGTGTGTGTGTGTGTGTGATGCTCTGTGTGTTGGTGTGTCTCTGTGTCTGTGATGCTCTGTGCAAGGTCACCAGTTGGGTCACACCCATACATTAAGCAAGCACACAAATAAACTCATCATCCAATCAACTCAAACAAACAGGCAAGGAAATATGAACACAGGGAGGGACATTAACACAAACATCTATGACCATAACTATAAGAACCGTAGAGAAAACAAGGGTGAAATAAGGGATCGTATCATTCAGTGACGTATGTACTATATACAGTATGCATAAGCTAGACTTGCAATATGTTAGCAAAAGTAAAGAAATATAAAGTACAAGTACACACAGTATGAAAGTACATACATTCTTTACCCAAGTAGAAGTACAGATACTTTGGTAACTCTGGTAAAGTAGTACTGAAGTACTGATATAACTTCTTTACTTATTCTAAATTGTCAAAGAAAACACATTTTTACAACTCTGACATTTCTACCTGCAGTTTCTCTGCAAAGCTTACTGAATCTTGTGTCATATTAATATCATTCAAAGTTTAACCATTCTGTCTTCAAAAAAAATTGAACAGAAATTGGTCTTGTTGGTGAGAAGGCGTAGGATGATGCGAAATAAAAGAATTAGCGATAATTCCCGTACTTGTTACTCTCTACTCCAAAAATCTAAGGAGTAGAAAGTACAGATATTTGTGTTTAAATGTAGGGAGTAAAAGTTAAATGCTGTCAGAAAAAAATATAATCAATTAAGTACAGATACCTGTAAAATAAACTCAAGTACAGTAACAAAGTATTCATACTTCCATACTCCCGTCTCTGAATATAACGTTGTGTGAAAACCGTCCCAACAGTATCTGGCAGGAGACAGTAAGTGCTCAATGTGTCTCCCTCCTCTCAGCTGTGTGTCTGTGATGCTATGTGTGTCTGATACTCTATGTGTGTGTGTGTGTGTGTCTGTGATGCTCTGTGTGTGTCAGTCCACTCAGCTGTGTCTCTGTGTGTCTCTGCAGCTGGACAACCCTGATGAGCAGGCCGCCCAGATACGGCGGGAGCTGGACGGACGCCTGCAGATGGCCGATCAGATCGCCAGGGTATAGAGCTCCCCGATCTGCAACATAAATCTCTATTTGTATTGTGTCTTGTCTAATGTTCAGCTAGTTGTCAAGGCTGATTTCAAATGAGTCCATTGTCAATATTCCCAACATGACTATCAAAGCTTTCAGTCCAATGATCTTCTGGGTATAAATGTATACAGTATTATGCCTCAGGTAGGTCAGCCCCACTGGCTGTAGCAGGCTGGAGACAGGAACCAATGTTTTACATGAGACCTGATTTACTAGTCAGTCCCAATGTAGTCTAAGAAACATGCTGTACCGTCATTAATGTCCCCCGCGTGAGAAACGAGGTGCCTCTGTCCTAACAATGACGTGGAGCACACCTCCACAGTCATACTGCTCAGATAACTTAACGTTAACTCTTAACCTTAACCTTAACCTTCATCTGAATCCTACCCACAGCACGTAGGGAAGGTTCAGATTAGGATTAAAGCCAGAACAACCCCCCCCCCCCCCCCACCCTCCCTTCTTGCTCTCCTCCCCTCCCAACGTTTCTCAGTTCGTGTTTGGTGGGCAAAACGGAGTCCCTGAACCAATCAGGGAAGAGAGATCAACAGTCTAAAGTCAACATTTTCAGAGACAGGCATAGCCAACTGTAACAGATATCCTCAAACTGATTTCCCTTACTCCGAATGGACGGATGGCTGTGGCATTTCTAACAAATTACCTCCAACTATAACCGTTAAAACCTACATACAGCAACTTTAAATTGTTGGATGTCAGTTTTCATGTGAAGTGACCTTAAATAAGACCCATCAGACAAGTCTTAGGTCATACCTGTGATCATACTGGCTATCTTCATTTTAAGCTATGACCTTTAGTTTTACAGACTAAGTAACCCCACCCCATTTATAAACCAATCAATGAACCTCATTAGTTGACATTTGGTGCATTTCGATTCTGTCGTAGATGGTAACATCATTTTGGAAGTACCTGCCCTTACAGGCCGGTACAGGCCACTGTAGCTTCTCCCACGTTGTCGGACAGGGAGTGCCGTTTAACAGCTTGTTTGCGGTCAAACTTTACTAACAGTGTGAGGTCAGACTGTGCAGTGGGCAGATCTGAAGTGCAGACGTCGTGCCCACAGGCGACCCAAAATGTTTACAACTTCTCGGGGATGTGAATTTGCAGACACAGCGTAAAGTGTTTCACCAATCGCAACAGAAACGCCGTGCTGACAAATCACAGCCGACTCGGCTACTTGGGAGGGGGACCTTAACGTGACATGATACAAAACAGAACGTTTTTGAAATTGGTTTTGTAGAAATGAACAGTGTGAGAATAATAAGGGGTATTTCTAACACTATACACAATTTCCAGTGAAATGTTCGTGACAAACAATGTGCCCACTTTTAATGCTGTTCTGAGAAATTGTATGTATAGATTCATGGGCAGATTGACTGGGTCTTTGAACACGATTATTGTGTCTCTAAATGATATCTCTCAGAGTAACACAAGGTACTCATCTTGCTTCTGGAAACATTGGACCCGAAGCTTGCATGTGTTTTAAATGTGTTTGTATTATAATTGATAATGCCTCATTTGCATCCTTCTTAAATGTTTTGTGTTGTTTTATATATATATATATGTTTTTTTTTAATCTACATACTGTGCTGTCTATGTGGACTTTCCTGTGTCTTGAATAAAGTTATAATAATAATAATAATAACATACTGGCATGTAACTCTATTCTAGTAGTACCCCAAAATGCAATTATCAACCCTAAAACTAGCATGATATGGGATCTTTAAGAAGAGGGTCTCTCTCTCTCTCCACTCATTCTTCTTCTGCCCCTCTGTGTCACAACCTCGACCTCAGAGCGGCAAGTTCCCCCGGTTCGTGTCCAAAGAAATGGAGGCCATGTTCGTGGAGGAGCTGCGATCCTCGGTCAACCTGCTCATGGCCAACCTGGAGAGCATGCCTGTCTCCAAGGGTGGGGAGTTCAAGCTACAGAAGCTGAAGAGGGGCCACAACACCTCCATCATGGACATGGGCCAGGAGGATGAGAACATCCTGTCTAAGTCCGACGTGGTGCTGTCCTTCACCCTGGAGGTCAGTAGAGGGGGTAGCGGGCTGCACCCACACCCTGACCCCACCACCACCCTGACACCACCACCCTGACACCACCACCCTGACCCCACCACCCTGACACCACCACCCTGACCCCACCACCCTGACACCACCACCACCCTGACCTCACCACCCTGACCTCACCACCCTGACCCTACCACCCTGACACCACCACCCTGACACCACCACCCTGACACCACCACCCTGACCCCACCACCACCCTGACACCACTACCCTGACACCACCACCCTGACCCCACCACCACCCTGACCTCACCACCACACTGACACCACCACCCTGACCCCACCAACCTAACCCCAACACCCTGACACCACCACCCTGACACCTCCACCACCCTGACACCACCACCACCCTGACACCACCACCCTGACCCCACCACCACCCTGACACCACCACCCTGACCCCACCACCACCCTGACACCACCACCCTGACACCACCACCCTGACCCCACCACCACCCTGACACCACCACCCTGACCCCACCACCACCCTGACACCACCACCCTGACACCACCACCCTGACCCCACCACCACCCTGACACCACCACCCTGACACCACCACCCTGACACCACCACCCTGACACCACCACCCTAACCCCAACACCACCCTGACACCACCACCCTGACACCACCACCCTGACCCCACCACCACCCTGACCCCACCACCACCCTGACACCACCACCCTGACCCCACCACCACCCTGACCTCACCACCCTGACCCCACCACCCTGACACCACCACCCTGACACTTCCACCACCCTGACCCCACCAACCTGACCCCACCACCCTGACCCCACCACCCTGACCCCACCACCCTGACACCTCCAACAATAATCCTGACATTAGGATTATTGTTTTCGTGTGCCAGATAAACTGACTCACGTTCATGATTGATTTTCAACCAATCCCAAAGCACTTAGTTTAGTCAAGGTATGTCCTACTTGTTAATGCTTCCATTATATCATCTCATGCCAGCACTAATGGTGCCCCTCCCCTCCCTGGGAGAGTACCTCTCCTTTGGGGAGCCTCTCTCCCCTCTGGGCTGAAGGGGTTCTCCTCCTTTAGAGGACCAAGGGTTTCTATAACATCCCATTCCCCTCAAATAGTATTTTTGAGGCTTAAATATATCTTCATTCAACATTAATATACAACTGTACTAAACTATGTATCCTGCACAATCAGCTTGACATACAAACCTTGATACAAAATACGGTAGACATAAAGTATTTATAAGGTATCAAGGTTTGAGCGCAGCGTTGGCTTCTGCACATCAGAGTTAGTGCTCAGTAAAAGTGTAAGAGGCTTCTAACAGCGCCCCTCCCCTCAGAGGCCTGCCTCTCTGCCCTCTCTGCCCCTGTCTGCCCTCCCCTCACCCGGCCTGCATCTGCCCCCCCAGGTGGTGATCATGGAGGTGCAGGGTCTCCGGTCGCTGGCCCCCAGCAGGATTGTCTACTGCACCATGGAGGTGGAGGGAGGACACAAGCTGCAGACCGACCAGGCGGAGGCCTCTAAGCCCACGTATGTGGGGACAGGCTCACTGACAGACAAACAGATACACAAACAAACAGGCACACTGAAAGGAGCACAGACAGACAGACCCGCAGACAGACAGACTTACTGACGGACAGACTGACTGACCCACAGACAGACAAGCCCAGGTGTTGCTAGCTGTTGCGGGTATCATCTCTGTCTGGGCAGTGTCTCTATTCTCTAAGTGACGCGCATCATTTGAGAGTTACACTGTCTGAGCTGAGCACCAAGCGCCAATGAGACTGGAGCCAGGGACGTGTGTGCGTTTGTGTGTGTGTCTGGGTGTGTGTGTGTGTGTGTGTGCGGGTGTATTCGCTCTCTTCCCCTCTGTTCACCAATGCCTGGAGCTGAAGTTTGGCTACGGGGCTAATTATCAACAAGCTGAAGGTGTGCGTAATGAGGGCAGTTCATTTCAGCATTATATTAGATTCAACCACTTCCAGACATGCTTTACTCTGATAGGGGATGTATCCCACAGGGGAGATGTGGTGACACTGCTGGCTCGAAGCGGAGACATGAAGGCATTGCGTGGTTGATTAGCTGTTCATTGTCACACTAATGGGGTGCATACAGCATTCCATTATACTCTTTTATTTGAGTGAACAACTCAGTCTGAGGTGGAACTTCATAGAAAAGAAGAACTTCTGAATCAGCCCTTGAGTTGTAGACACTAACACGACATATGATGGTATATCTCTCTTCACCATCAAACACACGCACAAACACACACACACACACACACACCTACAACACACACACACACACACACACACAATCAAACACACACGCACACACACACACAATCACACACCCACACACACACACACACACACACCACACACACACACACACTTATGGTGGGGTGTTCCTCCTCTCTGAGTGTTCCCATTTACCACATGCACAGAGAGACAGAGAGAGAGAGAGAGAGAGGAAAAAGAAAGAAAAAGAGAGAAAAAGCGTGTGTGTGTGTGTGTGCGTGTGTAACCGTGTGTGTCTGTGTGTGTGCGTGCAGAACCGTGTGTGTGTGTATCTGTATGGTGGGCGTGCGTTAATGTATGTGTGTGTGTTCGGCGTTACCGTGTGTGTGTGTGTGTGTGTGTGTGGTGGGCGTGCGTTAATGTGTGTGTGTGCATGCATTACCACATGTGTGCGCACGCATGTGTGTGTGTGTGTGTGTGTGTGTGTGTGTGTGTGTTTGTGTGTGTGTGTGTGCGTGCGCTACCATGTGTGTCTGTGTATGGTCGGCGTGATCGTGTGTGTGTGTGTGTCTGTGTGTGCGTGCGTAACCGTGTGTGTGTGTGTGTGTGTCTCCTAGCTGGGGCACCCAGGGGGACTTCACCACCACCCAGCCTCTCCCGGCCGTGAAGATCAAGCTGTTTACAGAGAGCACCGGGGTGCTCGCCCTTGAGGACAAGGAGCTGGGACGGGTAATACCCACACACACAGTACACACATAACACACACACACACACGGTGCTGGGGCGGGTAACACACACACACGGTGCATACAGACATCCCATTGATCACTGGTACGTGGTACCCACCCCCAGTAGCAGGTCATCTCCTGCCCCGTCGTGGGAGGTGCTCGCTCTCTGCAGGAGACAGCAGAGGCTCTGGGTTATTGTATTATTGTATTATTAGTATTATATATTAGTATCATAGTATTAGTATTAGTATTTAGCAATATATGATATTAGTTTTCCTGCAGCATAGGCTCACACAGAGAAGTGTTTTCTACTAATCAACCAGCCCTTTATACACATTCACAAGCATGGAATACACTGAGCACTGAGTTCAAAGGTCATGACAGAGAGAGTAACCATATCAACATGATTGGAGATGTGTCCTCTGGTTCCTCATCGGGGCATCCTGTGAACAGTGCGTTCTCCTGGCTCTTTCCCCTAGGTGGTGCTCCACCCGACCCCCAACAGCCCCAAACAGCCCGAGCTCCACAAGATGACGGTGTCCAAAGGCTGTCCGGACGGCGACCTCCGGATCAAGCTGGCCGTCCGCATGGACAAGCCCCAGAACATGAAGCATTGTGGGTAAGTACCCAGAACACAAAGCACTGTTGGTAAGAGAACATGAAGCACTGTGGGTAAGAGAACATGAAGCACTGTGGGTAAGAGAACATGAAGCACTGTGGGTAAGAGAACATGAAGCACTGTGGGTAAGAGAACATGAAGCACTGTGGTTAGACAACATGAAGCATTGTGGGTAAGAGAACATGAAGCACTGTGGTTAGACAACATGAAGCACTGTGGGTAAGAGAACATGAAGCACTGTGGTTAGACAACATGAAGCATTGTGGGTAAGAGAACATGAAGCACTGTGGTTAGACAACATGAAGCACTGTGGGTAAGAGAACATGAAGCACTGTGGGTAAGCCTCAGAACATGAAGCATTGTGGGTAAGAGAACATGAAGCACTGTGGGTAAGTCTCAGAACATGAAGCATTGTGGGTAAGTCTCAGAACATGAAGCATTGTGGGTAAGGCTCAGAACATGAAGCACTGTGGGTAAGTCCCCAGAACATGAAGCACTGTGGGTACGAGGACATGAGTTACTGTGGGTAATTCACGGCTGCCACCACACACAGAGACCCCGTGGACTGAAGGGAAGCCTTAGGCTAGTCCTCCATGTTAACACCACAGAGCAGCAGGGTTCTTCATGTGCGTGATAGGCAAGATAGATCCCATATATTGGGGGTGCTCCATAGTAAACAACATACTGTGCTTCACTCAATGGCCCTGTGTAAACTCAGTCTAATAGATGACAAAAGACCTATGTGTAGATCTCTCCTGAAAGCACACTTCTTATGCAGATGTTTCGGATCTAAAACGTGGTTGAAGGCTGAGGATGTTCAGAGGTGAAGGTGAATGGAGGATGATCTTGTCTCCAATGCCTTGGTGACTACCAGTTAGGATATGCTTCCCTCTGGTGGACAATACTCATCACTTCAGGATAATATAGGGATACATTTTATATCTAGCCCAGGGATGAATTATAATCAAATAATAGGCACATAATGTGTGTTTCTTTGTAATGACAAGTCATCGTTAGAAAAATAGAATTACATACATATTTGGTTAACCAAGGTGTAACCAACCTGTTGGTTAACAGGTTTCCATAATCCGACTTTGGTGCTACAACACAGCATTCATTTGTCTTGCTGTCAAACCAAAACAGCTTACAGTTCCAGGCCATCAACACACAATGAAAAAAGCAGGAATATAATTGGAAGCATGAGGAAACGTGAGGTGAGGCTTGACTCACCTCACTGTGCTCTGGGCCTCTAGGGGAATAGAGGCCGTAGCTCTCCCATGTCCCATATTTAGTTGTGGTAGAGACACACTGCCCTGTAGTGTCCGAGCCTCAGTAGTGCAGGAATTTGGAAGGAGACATGACAGGTACTGGATGGCCTGCGGCTGGCCCCCACGTCTCCTCTCAAACCCACAGGCCTATTACACTAATTGTCTCCCCTCAGACAATAGCAGCTTTTCAAATGTATGTCTTAAAAAGATGCACACACACACACACACACACACACAGACACATACACATACACACACAGACACACATACACAGAAAGATACACACACACACAGAAAGACACACACACACACATACACAGAAAGACACACATACACAGAAAGACACACACACACACACACACACACACACACACGGAGCATACCTCTAGTGGCTAGTGCTGGCTAGCAGGTTGATTTATGCTGATTGAGATCAACTTTATTGGCTGTAATGAGGAGCTGAGGGATTGGAGAATAAAGAAACAGGTATTAGATTTGGATTGGAGTTGAATTGGATAGCCAGCTTCAGATGGAAGAGCGATAAGGCTTGAAGATAACTCTGAGCTGAGGTGAGGCCAGCTCCCCTGGTCAGAGGGCAGAGATGGACAGTAGGGACTAGAAGGTCCTTCAGGTGGGAGGGGCCTGCACTGTGTTTTTAAGTATGTATCCACTGATTCCACTGCATCCACTGTATCTACTCTGTCCACTGTGTCCTCAGTATCTTCTGTGTCCACTGTATCCACTGTGTATGCAATGGGACTAACATCTGTTAGCCATACAGTGTTGTTTCTAAGATGAATGAAAGGTGTCATCGTTAGCTTTTTGGATATTTATCAAAAGAAAGCATCCAAACACCTTAGAGAGACAATAGAGCCCCCAAAACACAGAACGGCTCAAATGGTTTGTGATGTTCTGTGGGTCGGTTATTCTCATCTCTCGTCATTTATGGATATCCATCTGTTGATCGCAGTCAGGCGGGGTTCAATCTTAGGAATTACAGTCCATTGATCCAATAGAGATGTCGATTTGGGTGTTGTTAGCATAACAGGGATGATTAACTCTATGCCTTCGAACACCTTTTACAAGCTGAAGTCTGTCGATTGCAAAGAGCAGCGGACCACGGACCGACCCCTTGGGAGGACAAAAGCCAGGCCTGTGCGGACTTATGTTGAGTCTTCACAAAGAACAAAGGGTCCCTTTGTGAGATGGGATTTAAAACACGAGAAGTCCTGAACCTTTGGAGCCAACATATGGCTGAACATAATAGAGATAAATTCTCCGGTCGTCGTGTTGAAGGCGGCGTTTGGTAGGAACTCTTTGAACATTGATGGGGAGAGGATCCAGCTGGGTGCTGGGGTTACCCAAAATTTTAGTGACTGGGACGTCACTAAAAGTAACTTGACGTCACTCAAATGTACAGGTAATACTGAGAAACCTTTTCAATTGAATCAATCAATTCAATGTAATCCTTCGTCCTCATGCCATTGGATGATGGGGACTCAAGGCAGTTCTGGGGCCATCTTGCCACTGCAATGGGACTCTGACACTGGGCCAGAGCACAGACCTGTGACTTAAGTGAGGGGAAGTGTTGCTGGCTTGGTGTTGACATTTCTATCACTTGACTGGCGTGTTGATGGCGTTTCTATCGTGTTGATGACATGTTGATGACGTTTCTATCACTTGACTGGCGTGATGATGTCGTTCCTATTGTGTTGATGACGTGTTGATGACGTTTCCTTCGTGTTGATGGCGTGATGATGGGGTTTCTATCAAATGACCGGCGTGTTGATGGAGTTTCTATGATTATGTTCCTGTTGTGTTGACCAATGAGGTAGTCAGGTCAGGAACATGCAGTGACATTGCGATGCTGGGACGGTCTTACAGAAGATGGCAGAGAGGCAGGGTGGGGGATGGAAGCCCAAGCCGATTGTGGAGCCCAGGGCCCCAGTGGCTGATTGGCATACGATCTTCAAAAGGGCATCAAAGCCAGACAGAGGGGCTACGAGGGCCAGACACAATTTCAGGTCCATACTAAATAAGATACATGTAGCAACAAAAGTTATGTACTTCATAACTGTGCCTCATGTGATCATGTGACGTTTCCCATCAATGTTTAGTAGCTGAGAGAGGGTTTAACAGGAAATAGGTCTGTTGCATTCAATTAGAACACACCTCCTTTGTCACCTGTTGGGCATAAGGTGCAACTGTTTGGCTTTGTTTCAGTCAATTCTATTCGCCCTGACCTTTCAATAGCCAATAGTCAAATGCATGGGCTTTAGTTTGGTTGGAAATGTGCTAAGGACAGTGACGCATTCGGAAGTGCATTTTCAGAAGTGCTGGGTACAATGAGGATGCACTCTTTTCTCTCTCTTTAGTGTAGGTAATGAAAGGTTCTGAAAGACAGCATACCCATGTAGCTAATTACTAAGAAATAAAATGTATACAAAATCTGTAGTTTTATGAAGAAAACGCTTCCAAAAAGCATATGACCCACTATGTTCTGCTCCATGTATCCAATGTTGACAACGTGACATGACATGGCTAAGCTACCAACATAAACAAGAGGAGTTTAGGAAAGGAAATGAACTGCGTGTTTAAGTTCAGATGGTGCAAACGTGTGGCTACACACAGCACTACAATAGACGTCAAGATTGAAAAAGAAAAATATATAAGTTGCAGAGCTGAATGCTGTATCACATCATGAGCTGGCTGTTCTCAATTCACAACACGCATTCCATCCAATCTAGCCTACATCAGGCATTCTGACCTAAACTCATGCACAATTATTCCAGAATTCAAGCAAAGCAAGAATGACCGAAAGACACTTTGTGTCAACAAGAGGCTGACTCCACCGACTATCAATTGCAAGTCAACCATTTGACTGTAAAAAACACAAAAGACCTCGCCACAGCACCAGCAAATATTCAGCAATAAATATCGCGTCTTACCTTTATTTATGTGGCAGTGGTCTGCAGATGCATCTCGTGGTGTAGCCTACCACATCCATTTAGTTCAACAGGTTTTCGCTCTGATACTGTCCACGGTACTAGCAACCTGCTTTGGTGCTTTTTACCTATGTATTCAGGCTAAAATGGCTTGATTGTCTGATGCCTCATCATTGCATCCCAGCCAAAGACTATTATAAAAATAACTTCACACAGTGTGTCTTTTTACAATGTATTTGTTATCAGTCATAGTGTTGATCAGCAGAGAAATAGTTTGCCAAAGACGTTGACGTTGCTTAGCAACCGAATACGCTGGGGTTGATAAATTACCGGACTACTTGCGGAGTTATGCGGAAGACGTGAATCAGAGGCAAAAAATCCACTTCCCTTGACAGCGGTCAAATATGCTGGACGTGAGCATTCCACGGCATTGAGAAGGGCCTTGTATTAACAAAAATAATTGACAGCTGAACGTTGGGAAGGCCCATAGAGGTGAATGGAGCAGCCTACAGCATTGAGTGGTGGGTACAAAATTAATCTTCACGAAAACTGGTGGGTACTCGTTCCCAGCGGAATTGACGCCTATGGTCAAATGTCAAAGTTGTACAAACTTCTCAAGGTATCAACCTGTTTGTGTCTCAACAAGTTTATATGGTCATTTTGCATTGGTTCGCATTGGACTTATTGATTTATTTGGAGCACTTTTTAATTTAGAGGCCGGAGCGGCCGCTCTGTTCCACTCCAATTTCGCTCCGATACCGCTACCACCACGACAATGATTTGACCTTTCCAAGCTTGTTCGTTGTTTAACTTTTCTATCTTTTAAAATAAATGTTTTATGAGTAAATATATTGCCGTTGCTCTTAGTTCTGTAGTATTTAAGTTTTCTGTTTAAGGTGACAATTCTTATTCGATTATTTCTCTCTCTTAAATTGGAGCGAGCGTGGAGCGATTTCACTGGAGTGGGAGGATTTTTTAAGTGGAGCGGGGAGTGAAATTGAGCAGAGCGACTTGACGCAAATTTGAGCGGAGGAGCGGCAGAGTGAACAGCCACCTGGGCGAGGAGCGGGATATTCCCACCACTCAGCTCCGCTCACTAGCTTTCTATTGAGTTATAGGAATACCAACTGATAATGCACTAGGTGGTATTTACTCTAAAACATGAAATGTATTTCAGGTGGAGGTGTAATCTTCCACTTATGCTGTGTTCTAGCTTTATTCACTCTAGCCAAGTAGCATCTACCTTTATTATTTCACTTCTATAACCATCTCAACGGTGTCATCTTTCTACAATATCCAAAATGACATATTACAGCCATTTCAGTTGTGGAGATATACTCTATTTACTTTGTATGTTATTTTCAGAAAAAAACAGAAATAGGCCTAGGAGATGATAACGTCGCCCTACACTCGGAATTCAGTCATCCCAATGTCTAGCCAGTATCTTTGAGGTCATGGCTGATTTACATCTCGATATAGACAATAACTGCTAAAGCAATCTACGTCCAATCAGGTTAGGACTCCAATTTTTCCCTTTAAAGACTTCCATCCATAGCTTCTTCTGTTTTTATTAAAGGGAGTGAATGCTATGGTAGGTTTTTATTTTATACTTTCTATCTCTGGCTTCTACTGTTAGCGCAGTTAACGGCACAACACATCCTTGGCCTCTTGACGGTCGTCTGTCTGCTGTCTATTACTTTTGCCTGCTGGTGGTTCTTCTCCTGTGACGCTGCCCAGAGACTACAGGCCCTCAAGGCTGACATGTCAGAAGTATGGAGGTTCTGGAGCTCCAAGCGGCAGAGTCCCTGCAAAAGACATTTGTTTACACTTTGATACACTGCTGTGCCACACATTCCAAAATGCACATGCACGCACACAAACATGCATAGACACAAACATGCACAAACATAAACATGCACACGCACAAACATGCACAGACACAAACATGTACAAACACACAGCACACACACAAACTCCTTCTCAGTATGGTTACACATGAACACACAAACATGCAGACAGCAAACAGACACACACTCCTTCCAGAATGGCTACACATGCACACATACATTAACACTTGGTGTTAATCACTGTCAATCACTCTCCGTCCATATGCTCTCCATTGGAGGGTGGAGGGGCCAAAGAGGTTCCTGCTGGGCAGCTTGCAGGAGGACTCTGTAGGCTCTGTGGGGTCAGGACTCTGTAGGCTCTGTGGGGTCAGGACTCTGTAGGCTCTGTGGGGTCAGGACTGTGTAGGCTCTGTGGGGTCAGGACTGTGTAGGCTCTGTGGGGTCAGGACTGTGTAGGCTCTGTGGGGTCAGGACTGTGTAGGCTCTGTGGGGTCAGGGCTGTGTAGGCTCTGTGGGGTCAGGACTGTGTAGGCTCTGTGGGGTCAGGACTCTGTAGGCTCTGTGGGGTCAGGACTGTGTAGGCTCTGTGGGGTCAGGACTCTGTAGACTCTGTGGGGTCAGGACTGTGTAGGCTCTGTGGGGTCAGGATTCTGTAGGCTCTGTGGGGTCAGGACTCTGTAGGCTCTGTGGGGTCAGGACTGTGTAGGCTCTGTGGGGTCAGGACTGTGTAGGCTCTGTGGGGTCAGGACTCTGTAGGCTCTGTGGGGTCAGGACTGTGTAGGCGCTGTGGGGTCAGGACTGTGTAGGCTCTGTGGGGTCAGGACTGTGTAGGCTCTGTGGGGTCAGGACTGTGTAGGCTCTGTGGGGTCAGGACTGTGTAGGCTCTGTGGGGTCAGGACTGTGTAGGCTCTGTGGGGTCAGCGCTGTTGTGGCTCTGTGGAGTCTCGCCCTTGTAAAGGCCTCCTGCTACCGTCTACATGGCATCTCATGTTTGATCAGAGACAGGGAGTCCCTCGAAGGATAGACCCATGGGGGTCATCTCTGACCCCCCACAGTTCAAAAAGGATTCTTTAGGAAGCAGTACACTTCATTACGATTCTGCTCATTTCATTACAATCAGGTGATCACAATGGATAGGAATAGTCCAGCAGTGATCTCATGTTTTTCCAATAATTGATCATCATCAAGACAACATTTCAACAATGCAATGTTCCTAAACCATTAACCATGGGCCCGCTATAAAAGATAACAAAAACTAGGACAATACCGACATGTAGTATGTGCGAATCTACATGGCAACCAAGCTCTTTGTTATTCAACCATTGTATAGAAAGTGTGAAACTAAGTAAGCAGAGTCCATCTCAGTACACATACTCCTTCCCTTGAAATGTACACAAGAAAAAAATCAATTCTGTCTTTTGTGAAATAACTTATCTTTTCCAGTGCCAGATAGTAAGTCATTCTGTTTAACCATTCAGAAACGCCACAGACAGTTGTTTTTTCTATGACCTAGCAATGCACCTTTTAGCCTCCAAAAGGCACAAACCAATTAAAGATTTTTTATCATTTGACTCCACAAAATTGACAGGTTAAATATTTAGGATACAAAGCTTAGGATCAGTAGGCATCACCTTGCCAATAATACGACCAATAATGTTCATTACCTCGCTCCAGAAGCGTGCAACCTGTCGACAGCTCCACATACAATGGAACAGTGACCCTTTATGGTGACTACACATAAAGCATGTGTTGGGAATATTTAAAGTTAAAGTGGTGCAGCTTGACAGGAGTAATGTGCTGTCTGCTCAGCCATTTATATTGCAACAGTATAGAATGTGTGTTTACAGATTGGGTTTTTACTAAAGAGCAGGCTTTTGACCATCCTTCCTCCGATACATTTGTCTCTAAATCCATATTCCATGCCTGTAAAATATAATTTGAAGACTCATTAGATCCGCTAACAAACAGATTGTAAAGCATAGACACCTGTCCACTAGCTCTTAAATATTTTAAAGTCATCAATCTCAACATTTTTTTACTCGTTAATTCGTTAGAGGAAGTCAGTAGGTGCTTTTAAAGTCATGATATTAACCTGAAAGATCCCATGTTCTGCTGTTATTAGCGGCTGCAGCGGCTGGCACTATATGCATGCCCGCAGCCGCGGAGTTAGATTCTCTCTCTCTCTCTCTCTCTCTCTCTCTCTCTCTCTCTCTCTCTCTCTCTCTCTCTCTCTCTCTCTCTCTCTCTCTCTCTCTCTCTCTCTCTCTCTCTCTCTCTCTCTCTCTCTCTCTCTCTCTCTCTCTCTCTCTCTCTCTCTCTCTCTCTCCTGGCTGCGCGCTGCATTATAATGTGTGTGATTGTGGATTGCATGAGTTATAATATGCGACCAAATTCAGTGTGCTAGTGCGTGTATTTGCGTGTTGGTAGGGGTCCATGACTGGTTTGTGTCCAGGGCCCGTGGTCATGTTAATCCGTCCTTGCACCCACCCATCTCAAAATTCACACATCCAAAGGAGCTCTAAACTGAGCTCAATCATGGAGCTGCTCTGGTCCACCTGAGCAAGCGTCATAAGAGGAAAAACATGCCCGGCAATCATGGAGACCCCCTCCGTTTGCCTCCGTACATCGGCAGTAACAGCCAAGCAGAGACAAAATCCAACCAGAACGATAATTACGTAACGCCACACGATAAAAAAAAATAAAAGTTGAATGATAATAATTTAAGTCCTAACCAGCAGGGACTTTATTGTGGCCAACGAGGTAATGAATCTTAAATTAGCAAAACAACACAGGACCGAAACGTATCGCAAAGTGCGTGCTATAATAATAATATGCCTCTTTTACCCACATTCTTCACGTTGCTGGCACCTAATTTCCTTCACAATATCTTTCGCCGTCCTCACCGCGTAAAAGTAGGCCTATGTGTAAGTCACTGATTCTGACATTTACGATCTAAAGGAGTATATTGTATTTGGCTGCAGTGGCGTGACTGTGCCAGGAGGGGGCAGGCTAACCCTGACTCATGCTTGTATCACGTCCTCTTTCCCCTATGTCGAGCACACATCTAATTGAAATCAGTTTAAAATTGAAACAATGCTTAACTGTATTGCACATGTGTTCTTTTTCCTTATTAACAGATACCTCTGGGCCATTGGGAAGAATGTGTGGAAAAGATGGAAAAAGAGATTCTTTGTGCTGGTGCAGGTAAGAATTAAGATGCAAAACAGTAATCATGTTTGAATATGACTCTGGGCTAATATAATTATACCATAATTAGTGATGTTGGCGATGCTAAACCCACAAGGCTAATACTGAATCTACTGAGCTGCTTTCCTCACTGATTTACCACAGAGGTTAACCCCTCCATGGTTCTTTTGGCTGTCACGGTTCTCAGTACTTGCTGTGAAACATTCAGGAAGAGGGGATTCAAAAACAATATATCAGCGTCCGCGTCAAACACTGTTTACACCTCACGTCCTTAGAAGGTGTATAGAGTTCTGTTGACATGACATCACATGGTTTCATATGACCCACTGAGGTTGTGTTGCGTATCTGAGCGTTAACGGCTGAAGTGATCAAAAAGCAATCCACACACAACTCTAATAACCACATCGAGGACTTTCCACTCATGGTTGTTTTAGTGGAGTTGGTTTGTAGGTGTGTGTGTGTGTGTGTGTGTGTGTGTGTGTGTGTGTGTGTGCGAGGCCGTTCGTGTGCGTGTGTGTGTGTGTTGGGGTGTTGTTCTAAGGCTGAGCACTGCAGCAAGAGGTGTAGCCAAGCTGTCTCCCCTCAGCTGTCACATAAATGATAGAGAGAGCAGCCAGGATTTTGTCAGGGCGCGGGGACGCCGCCATTTTCTGGGGGCACCCGTCACGGGGTGGGAGGGCGAGTGAGCCAGGGCTCTCTCTCTCCCTCTCTCGGAGGCTGGGCGGGAGGATATGTCTCAGAGCTACATGTTGACAGGGGATTGACAAAAGTGGAGTGAACACTAGCATGGCCTAGCACTCGCAGCTAGGAAAGCCCCCACGCTACCAGAGGGGAGCGGCCTCTCTCTCCCGCTCCCAGCTACACATATACAAGGTGACAAATGGCGCTCAGCACACGCCGCCTTGCACGCGCACACGTGTGTGTGTGTGTGTGTGTGTTTTTTCTTTTTTATGTTCTCATTTGATTGCCTATTTATGTTTGTTTTTGTGTCTGTGTGAGTGCGTGCGTGAGAGGGAGCGTGAGAGAGTGAGAGAGCGAGAGAGAGAGAGAGAGAGAGAGAGAGAGAGAGGGGGCGAAGAGTCGACCTGGTTTTTAGGGTCTGTTTGTTTCTACAAGAGAGAATCCGGTGAATCACAGCAGCACAGCAGCGCCTGTGTGTCTAACGGCTCCACTTCTGTCTTTTGGTTCCTTCTGTGCTCTTTTCTGCTCTTGCTTTCATGTCAAGTCTCTTGTAAGAGACTAACCGTTGGCCTCGGTTGGCCAGCATTGCCCTGTCCCCTCTCCTGGCCCTTTGTGAGCCTGTTCCCTCAGCCTCAAAGAGCGGTGGTCAGTGAACCGGCTCCTAGGTGAACACAGAACCGGCCCCTCATGAACAGAGAACCGCCCCTTCATTGACAGAGAATTGGCCCCCCATGAACAGAGAACCGGCCCCCAGATGAACAGAGAACTGTCCCCTAGATGGACAGAGAACCGGCCCCTAGATGGACAGAGAACCGGCCCCTCATGAACAGAGAACCGTCCCCTAGATGAAGAGATTCACGCTCCAAATCTCTTCCTCATGGTGGGATATAACAGGAGTCAGAATAATGAATATTCATTATTTTATTCTTATCAATAATACTAATTCTACTACTAATAATAATTTTAATTATAATGAATATTTTATCTTATTTGAGAATGGATCAATGTAGAGGAGCAGGGTACACCCTGCAGACTACTGCTCACTAAAACAAACTGCCTGTTAACCATTATGTGTTTGTTAGGTTGGTAGACGCGTCTGTCAGACCCCAGAAGAACCAGCCCGCCTCACGCACTGGTGAACCCAGACACCCCTCTACCTTTCTCTCTACAAATGTTTTGTGTATTGTCAATTCTATCGATTTTACGTTTGCTCCCCCACTCCTGATTTTTATACACAATTACTATTTTGAAATAAGTGGTCACTTAAAATAGATTTTAAATTGCTTATATATTAGATGATCAGTTTTTGATTACGTTTTGGTGTGTGTGTGTGTGTGTGTGTGTGTGTGTGTGTGTGTGTGTGTGTGTGTGTGTGTGTGTTTGTTTGTGTGTGTGTGTGTGTGTGTCTGTCTGTGTGTGTTTGTGTGTTTGTGTGTGTATGTGTGTGTGCGTGTGTGTGTGTGTGTGTGTGTGTGTGTGTGTGTGTCGGTCTGGCTCTCTGTGTTTGTGTGTGTGTGCGTGTGTGTGTGTGTGTGTGTATACGCGTGTGTTAATTGACATAATAAATTGAAACTTTTATGTAAATAATATTACGGCAGGATTTAAAGAATACAAATGCCCTTTTCCATGATGTACCCTTGACCTATGCTCTATAAGATGATGTGTGATCCATGACCGCGGACCAGCTCTGAGACACCCTGAGGTTTCCTGAATCGATCTTATGTAAACAGGAGCCTCACAGGAGGAGCATTTACCCTCACAAAAAGGGAGTCATGGCAGGCTCACCGAGTGACAGTGTGCTGCATATACCAGGGTGCAGGTCCATGGTCAGCTTGGGCTGGCTTCTCTAGCCCAGGGATTCCCAACCTTTTTTGTTCCAAGGACCGGCATATTCATTAACATTTTTGGAGGACTGGTTGTCAATTTGAATGCCTTTATTTTGAGATGCATAATTTTTTAACAGTGGATGTGGCTGTTTTTCAAGATGTTTTATTTGTCATAGTAACAATAAAAGGAACAGCAATGAAGGCACCCTTCAACAATGCATAATAAAAACTACAATTTATAAGAGAAACACAAGAAAAGTCACCTGAGATTAGTAAACAAGCCTAAGAATTTAACTCTTTTGTACTGTACAATAAGATGTAATAAAAGTGATTCTAGTAGTGCAAAGACACAGTGCATTTACAGTGCTTAATTTACAGTGGTTTAGTTGCATATTGATAGATTTTGTGTAAGAAGAAATAACATGACTAGAGTTATCAAATATTAAAAGAATACAGGTCCATGGACCGGGGTTGGGAATCGCTGCTCTTGCCTAATACCGGCCCTGGGACATTTAAGGAGCAGACAACTGTTAATCCTACGACCCCACCTGGGGAAAGGGTCTGTTGCCCCATGATTTACTTTGTCTCCCATAGGAAGAGGGTATGAGCCAGAAATAACAGCTAGCTTAATTTATTCCTTGTGTTGCCTTGCTTACTAAAGTAAGTATCTCTTTGTGATGTCGTGTCTCCAGACTGTAATTTTCTATCTTTTCTCGCACCTCGCTTCTCGCCCTCGTTGATGTTCTCTTACTACTGTCGCGGCAATATATGCCGGAAATATCATATTCATATTCACCTCTCCTTGGATTAATATAGCCACCTCTACACACCTCTTAACACACCCATACACGCACGCATGCACACACACACACACACACACACACTCACACACACATATACACAAATATACACACACACACAGACATACACAAACACACATGTAAATACACACACACGTGTGCATAAACATATATGCACACACACACACACACACAAATATACATACAGGCAGACACACACACTCACACACACACACACACACCCTGCTGATTATGGTGCTGTGTTGCAGGTGTCTTGCCATGCCATCACAGCCCCCATCCTTTCTGCTCGTTCCTATCATCAGACACGTTCACAGACAATCTCCTCAGCACTGCACAAGTGACCAATGAGACATTTTAAATGACTGATGAACTCTTCTTGCCAAGAGTCTGCATAAAATACTTTTCACGTCATTATTTATTTGGTACACATATTTGTCACGTATTGTTTAATGTCATCCATCCAGCAGTCCCCTTAATGTGACGCAAGCAGTGGTCTCACAAAATATATTGATATTGCAAGTAGAGCTTCTCATGTTTTACTGTACTTCTTCATTCAAGGCATAGCTACATCCACATGAATCACGTAGCAGAGAGGAACAATTCAAATGCCTGCACAGCTCTAGGAGGATCCAGGCTTTAGGCTCCGTTGTCTCAGAGCCAACATCATTATCAGATTCAGTCCTCATTAGAAACTTAACATGATTCGCTAACATAGGAGCTAAATATCACACATGCAACCACGTATCACATGAGGCAGAACGTAGCGCTGACATGAGGTCCCATCGGTGGGAAGAGGCTCATTCCTTTGTTTCTGTTATCCAGAATGTCCCCAGCGGGTTATGAAACAGGACATCAGGGTAGTCCGGGTATTAAAAGAGGACATCAGCCTAGTTCGGGTATTAAAACAGGACATCAGCATAGTCCGGGTATTAAAAGAGGACATCAAATACTGGAACACGATGGAACAGGAGGAGCGTCTGCGACCTCAGGATGGGATCTGATCTCAGAATGTCTCCCAGCCCTCCCAGATATTATTTATAGGAAATGATATGCTGGCATATGGGTCAACTGCTTGCATACAATAAGTATATAGTTGGATGCCATAATATTAATCAATTATAATTATAATTATAAATAACATTGATGATAACAACAATGATTCTAATAACAATAATAATCACAGTAATAATAACAACAACAATGATAAATAACTAATGACGATAGTTACATTTTTATATTGGTGGGGGTGGTCGGTAGGTGTGCGATTTATCTAATTATATGTCTGTTAACACAGGGTTAAAATGTTTAGACGCTAGCGGAGTGACAGTTCAAGGGGCAGGGCTCCAAAGGTTCCCTGAGGCCTCCCATTGGTCGCTCAGCCACCCCCAGGGCCCATCATAACCCTGCTAGCAAGATCTCATGTCACCCAAAATCACAAGACACACACTGAGACACATGTGCACACACACGCTACACATGTACACACACATTCCACATGTACGCAGACATTACACGTGTACACACACTGAGACACCGATGTACACACACATTACACATGTACATACACTGAGACACCGATGTACACACACATTACACATGCAAATAAACTGAGACGGAGAGACAGATATCACTATTTGGCCAAAATATGACTAAGGCAATTATGCTATGAGGCTAACGATTTGCAAATGTATCTGAAACATTGCCTCTTCTCTTTCCACTGAGTCGGATGAGTCCTATAACTTTAAGATTTCATGATCAAGGCGTTAACCCAAGAGGAAGAACACACACACACACGCACATACACAAACACAGAAAACATGATGAAAATAGCACGCACACTTCCTGAGGTGCCATGTGTTCCTCAGCCCCACAAGCTCATTTGTTCGCTGGACTCTTTTATTCCCCATAGCCGTGACCCTCATTAGCGCTCGCATTAATAGAGACAGAGGTCCATTCACACACAAACGGCGGCTTGCTATTGCTGGTCATGAACCCACACTTTCCTCGCTCGGCTTTCGCACATCGATGGCTCTTCAGTCCTACCCCCTTGCTTTAGCCACTTCATTTAAGTTATTATAATGTCATTATCTTTGTCCTCACACACACACACGCACACATGCTTGTATATTGAGTGGCTTACTAAAGAGTGAAACAGCTGTCACTTACTTAGCCCCTTCTTCCACATGCAGGCGGATGTGTGTGTGTGTGTGTGTGTGTGTGTGTGTGTGTGTGTGTGTGTGCGCGTGTGTGTGTGTGTGTGTGTGTGTGTGTAGGTGTGTGTGTGTGTGTGTGTGTAGGTGTGTGTGTGTGTGTGTGTGTTTGTGTGTGTGTGTTTGTGTGACATATGGGGACATGGGAGTGCGTGTGTGTATTGCCTTGAGTGTCCATCAGGGAGAACGTGTGGAAAATGGTTACAGCTTTGTGGTAAACGGTGCTATTATCATGTTCTTACATGATTAGCATACCTGACTAAACCCATTCAATTTCAGATTAAACATTCATTTGAACAAAGGCATATTAAACCAAAACAAATGAAAAAAACACTCATATTGCAACCAAATTAACCCACACAAACACACAGACAAACCCATGTACCCACAAACACAAACACATTTGTATTCTTTTTTTTAAAAAAAAAAAATTACACTACACAAGACTATGGCAAAACAATATAGTTGTAAGGGTCCATTTTTTTTACATTTCCACACCACAACATGTATTACAATACAGATTTGGCTCATTCCGAATCTGGATTGCCATACGCAGATGCAGAAACAGCATTGTTCTCAGCACAACTCAGTTAAACCCATGTCCCTTCCAAAGCTTCAGGTGTGTGTCCGTTGTGTGAACTGGTCTTCTTTCTGTCCCGGTGCAGGTCAGCCAGTACACATTGTGAACTGTTCTTCTTTCTGTCCCGGTGCAGGTCAGCCAGTACACATTGTGAACTGGTCTTCTTTCTGTCCCGGTGCAGGTCAGCCAGTACACATTGTGAACTGGTCTTCTTTCTGTCCCGGTGCAGGTCAGCCAGTACACATTGTGAACTGGTCTTCTTTCTGTCCCAGTGCAGGTCAGCCAGTACACGTTGTGAACTGGTCTACTCTCTGTCCCGGTGCAGGTCAGCCAGTACACATTGTGAACTGGTCTACTCTCTGTCCCGGTTTAGGTCAGCCAGTACACGTTGTGAACAGGTCTACTCTCTGTCCTGGGGCAGGTCAGCCAGTACACGTTGTGAACTGGTCTACTCTCTGTCCTGGTGCAGGTCAGCCAGTACACATTGTGAACTGGTCTACTCTCTGTCCTGGTGCAGGTCAGCCAGTACACATTATGAACTGGTCTACTCTCTGTCCTGGTTTAGGTCAGCCAGTACACATTTGCCATGTGCAGCTACAGAGAGAAGAAGACGGAGCCGGTGGAGCTGCTGCAGCTAGACGGCTACACCGTGGACTACACAGACCCCCAGCCTGGTAACACCACCTTACTGCACCTGTCTGCACCTGTCTGCACCTTACCGCACCTTACCGCACCTTACCACACCTTACCACACCTTACCACACCTTACTGCACCTTATCTATATCAATGGACTGGCTGTCCAATGGGTTTCCATTGGTGGTCCCCGGTCCACTGGTAGTCCAATGGGTGTCTACTGGATGTACACTGGTGGTCCCTTAGTGGTCCACTGGCGGTCCCCGATCCAGCAGTGGTCCACTGGTGGTCCCCGGTCCACTACTGGTCCCCTAGTGGTCCACTGGTGCTCCCCGGTCCACTACTGGTCCCCTAGTGGTCCACTGGTGGTCCCCAGTCAACTACTGGTCCCCTAGTGGTCCACTGGTGGTCCCCGGTCCACTACTGGTCCCCTAGTGGTCCACTGGTGGTCCCCAGTCAACTACTGGTCCCCTAGTGGTACATTGGTGGTCCCCGGTCCTCTACTGGTCCCTTAGTGGTCCACTGGTGGTCCACTGGTGGTCCCCGGTCCACTTCTGGTCCCCTAGTGGTCCACTGGTGGTCCCCGGTCCACTACTGGTCCCCTAGTGGTCCACTGTCGTTCCCCGGTCCGCTAGTGGTCCACTGGTGGTCCCCGGTCCACTACTGGTCCCCTAGTGGTCCACTGGTGGTCTCCAGACCACTGGTGGTCAACTGGTGGTCCACCACTGGTCCCCTAGTGGTCCACTGGTGGTCTCCGGACCACTGGTGGTCAACTGGTGGTCCACCACTGGTCCCCTAGTGGTCTACTGGTGGTCCCCCAGGGTTTTGAGTCTCTCTCCTCCCCAGGTCTGGACGGGGGGCGGACCTTCTTCAACGCGGTGAAGGAGGGAGACACGGTGATCTTTGCCAGCAACGACGAGCAGGATCGGATCCTGTGGGTCCAGGCCATGTACCGCGCCACGGGACAGTCCCACAAGCCAGTCCCGCCCACGCAGGTCCAGAAGCTCAACTCGAGGGGGGGCACGGCGCCACAGCTGGACGCACCCATCTCCCAGTTCTGTATGTCTGCAATTAGGAGATTCATGTTTCTGTTCTGTTCCTCGTTTTAGTTGCTCTTCAAACCACGGAGGTGGTTTGAAATGAAAGTCTGTTCCCCAGTGATGAACCAACCAGGTGATGAACCAACCAGGTGCCATCACTAGCCTGAGACAGTTAAGCTATTTCAAAGAAACGTGACATTTGAGCTTTAGTATTTTGTTTATTTGTATCTAGCTCTATCTCACTCTGTCTGTATGTCTGTTGCTCTCCCCCTGGCATTCTCCTGGATGAACTGCAGTGCTTTACGTTTGCATGGTGGACATGCTGTCCTTTACATCCCTCTGTTTCATCTCTCCTCCTCCTTCTCTGCCTCATTGTCCTTCGCACTTTGAACGGTACGTTTTCTTTCTTTCTCTCTTCCTCTCTTTCGTCCCTTTAGGTCTTTCCTTTTCAATGAGAAACTGTTCTCCTTTGGTCGGCTCCGTGCTCATGTCTGGTTCTGTGAAACCAGGATGCATGCAGAGCATATTAAAGATTACTGGGTTTGCTGGGTTTTCCTGTCCGTCTGCATATTTTCCATCTCCCAAACAAAAGATATATGTATATACAGTATTGGTGTTGGTCTTTTTAGTTATTTACATATGTATTTTATTTATATCCACTGCCTAGGAACAACCTTAAAACTAATTTACACACACACACACACACACACACACACACACACACACACACACACACACACACACACACACACACACACACACACACACACACACACACAACACGCACACAACATGTCACATACAGTGTAGCAGATAGCTCTTTCTACTGGTAATACCTTCATGTTGAGTCTGTATTTTTTAAGTATTTGTATTGAGCTGCTCTGACACGACCTCAGAGTCCCACTGAGTCCCAGCAGGTGATAATTACCACGTTAAAAGTGCCAGGCCATGAATAATACAGCGTGGTTGCTCAACAATTATTTCGGGAAGCAATCAGTCAAAATGTTACCAAATAACTATTTGGTAGTTCACACTTGTATCGGTGAACTGCCTAATGTAACACAACTAACAAGAGTCTTGAACATCCTAGGGACCAAAGGAAGTGAGTGTTGGAGGAAGGAGAGGCAGCCCTGTTTTAACTCCTTAACGTATTCAACGGTTGTCACAGTTTACCATACCGTTCTGACACGGTGACTGACAGCTGCACTGGTTTGGAGCATTGTTTTAAAACACAAGTCATAATTACGGGCTGACAGATTGTATTCAAGCCTTTGTTTTCATACTGTCAAAGGGCCTCATGTTTCTCCTGTTGGCAGACATGTTGGGAAATATACATCTGGTGCAGCGCTGTAAACATTAGCGCCAAGCTGTCCTCCCTTCATCTGTTCTCATGCGGAGGAGACCTCTTTCTCCCGTTGTTGGCCTACTGTTACCGTACTGCTTTGGCAAAGATGCCCTCCCTCCCTTCTTCCTGCAAGTACCGTTCCCACTTCCTGTTCCTGTGTCACAATTATCTGAAGACAGGTTGGATCTTTGAGAGTACTTCACTGCAGCGATGAAGGTTGACGCCTGATTTTCCTTCATGCATTTTACGTGCCGAAAAAGCAGAAAGGGAAAGGAAAACCGTAAGATAGAGATGGCGGTGTGTCCCCTCGCCCCGGAATGGTGGGTTTGTATGATACAGCAGCAGACCGGGGAGCCGTGCCTGCAGGTGGCTCCTGTCTGCCTGGCTGGGCAGCGGTGGGCCGGATCTATAAATGAGGAGCAGCCCTCAATCAGTGTCAGGGCCGTATTTGTCCACGCTGGACAGACGGCGGGGCGACTTGTGTCACAGCACGTTACTGTCCAGCACTCCGGCCTGCCCCCCTCCTCCACCCTCACTCACGTCAAGCAGACCTGACAAGCTCCCACACACACACCAAAGGGGTCCGCCGTGTCACCTTTTTAGATGATGGGGGCAGGGGGGCATTTGTTGGGCATGCATGTTTAAGTTTGTGTGTGTGTGTGTGTGTGTGTGTGTGTGTGTGTGTGTGTGTGTGTCTGTGTCTGTGTGTGTGTGTGTGATTTGCTGTGTGTGTGTGTGTGTGGTGTATCTATATGTGTGTGAGTGTGTCTGTTTGTGTGTGTGTGTTTGTGTGTGTGGTGTATATTTGTGTGTGTGAGTGTGACAGTTTGTGTGTGTGTTTTTGTATTTGTATGTGTGTGGTTGTCTGTGAGTGTGTGTGCGTGCATGTGTGTTTGTTTGTGTATGCGTGTGATTGTGTGTGTGGGTGGGTGTTTTAATGCATGTGTTTTTGTGTTTGTGTGGTGTTTCTGTGCGTGTTTGTGTGTGTGTGTTTATGTGTCTGTGTGTGTGTGTGTGTGTGTGTGTGTGTGTGTATGTGTGTGCGCGTGTGAGTATAGGGGGCATCCTGGCTGAGCTGTGGTCTTTGTTGTCCTGCTGATTGACAGCTGTGGTGGTGAAGGGGAACCTTGACAAACAGCTCCACCTCTTTGTGTAACCTTTGTGTTTGTGGATGCTGAATGCTGCGTTATCCTACCCTGGATTTATGTATGTTCTACGTAAAATGCTGTTGCACACAGGGATTACTCACAAATACAAGACTGTTTCCAGTGTTGATGTTTGTAACATGGAAAACTTGTTAGCCTACCATTAAGTCCTCTTATACCCGACCTGCGTGCTCCTCACATGGGGGACGTGAACCATCTAAGGAGAAGCTCCTTTTTGTCTGCTAATGTTGGTTATGAACCATTGTTCAAGAATTCCACCTGAATAAAAGTAGGCTCAATCTAAATTCTAACATTCAAGTTTGGTCTATATTTCTATTGAATGACACAAATTATAAATTAAGCGAAAGCCTATGTTTTTAAACTTGCAACACCCATTTAATGTTTTTGTGCACATACATTATTCATTAATGTCCATAATATTTTGTGCTAGTGAAAGGGGTACTTTGCTGAAAAGGGGGTACGTTATTAAATATAGCAAGAGACCATCTGCAACCCCAGACGGTTATCCCAGTTTACAGGGGGAAGACATAATTAATGGTATTATAAACGGGGAAATAAACCATGTAGTAATACTGATTAGTAATACAATAGCTTGGTTAAAGGCAGTTTATTCCCAGCTGACACGTGGTTATTACACGACTTGGGGACTGGGATATATGCAGATGTCTAAGTCCCCCATCTGTGTCTGTTTAACCACAGCCCCGTCCCCTGGTTCAGGACAGCTCCCCCTTCAGCCGATCGGCCCGCCCAGGGGGCTAACAGCTGGCCAACCTGGTCAGCCATTTGTGGCCTGGCCCCCCCATGCCAGAGTTACTGCCGAGCACAGCCCACTAGCTGGGAGAGCAAGTGAAAAAATGTGTTGTCAGATTTGTATTCAAACCCCCACCCCCTATTTTGGGGACAATGCGTACTGGTGGGGGGCCCCCGCAAAGGCCGCTCCCAGGCCCCACAGAGGCCCTCCTCTAGCAGCCATTAATTAGGGCCACCGTAGGGGGGCCAGGGGCCACAGGCTCCGTGGTGAAGTGGAGGTGGGCTGGAGATAGCAGGCCGTCTGTGAGGAGGTGGAGAGTTAACTGAGCCGCTTGATTACTTTGTTAAGTTGAGAATTTTCTGAAAGCCATCCACTGACCAGCAGACAGCTCGCATCAATAAGTGTTTAAGAAGCACTATGGCAGCAAAGCTGTTGGTTTAAATCAATTGAGTGTGTGTCTAGAGACGTCGCTTTGTCTCAAAACGTGTATTTGCTCTCTAAGATTGTCTGATAATGTCTAGGTGGGTTTACAAAAGCCCTCTACGTTTAGGACAGCACGCCTGAGAAGGTTTTTTTCTGCATGTTTTAGCTTGCATCCATTTTGAGCCCTGACATCTGAGCCCAGTCACTGCTTCTAAAGCTGCCTGGTTGGACCCAGTGAAGACAAAACGTGCATCGAAACGTACAATTATCAATAAGCAAATATATGTGCGATATGAGTTCCTCATTTCATGTTGTCCTTACTGGGGAAGTGAGCCTAGTTATGATTTAATACTGTCGCCCCTCGCCTGCGACTATACAGAGGAACTTTCCCTCTCTTACTCACCCCTCTTCCGATCCCCACTGACCTCTCTTGGTGTTGCTGCTTGTGATTGCCACACAGACGCAGACCGGGCGCAGAAGCACGGCATGGATGAGTTCATTTCGGCCAACCCCTGCAACTTCGACCACGCCTCCCTGTTTGAGCTGGTGCAGCGCCTCACCCTGGACCACAGGCTGAACGACTCCTATTCGTGTCTGGTAAGGCTCACACACGCATAAACCTCCGGGAGACTACTAGTATTATGATTAACCCCAGACATAGAAGTCAGAGAGCCTGCTAGTATTATGATTGACCAGATTTTGTCTCAAGGTTTGATCACTCTGATCCTCATTGGTTCAAGATAGTTTTACATTTAAAGATAGATTTTAGTTTTAGTTTCATTATGAAGTTGTACTTTTTCCCTCAAGTATATCACTACCAGCCTCAAGGAACAACGCGCAACAAGGCGGCATCATCAAGAAATGGCTCCCATTTGTTCTGAATATATTCACTCAGCCTTAGACTCTACTTGTTGGGCTGATCCACACTGACCCTAGTGAACAAGATGGCCGTGTCTCCCCCATCTTTAACTGACCCTAGTGAACAAGATGGCCGTGTCTCCCCCATCTTTAACTGACCTTACTGAACAAGATGGCCGTGTCTCCCCCATCTTTAACTGACCTTACTGAACAAGATGGCCGTGTCTCCCCCATCTTTGACTGACCCTCCTGAACAAGATGGCCGTGTCTCCCCCATCTTTAACTGACCTTACTGAACAAGATGGCCGTGTCTCCCCCATCTTTAACTGACCCTCCTGAACAAGATGGCCGTGTCTCCCCCATCTTTGACTGACCCTCCTGAACAAGATGGCCGTGTCTCCCCCATCTTTAACTGACCTTACTGAACAAGATGGCCGTGTCTCCCCCATCTTTAACTGACCTTACTGAACAAGATGGCCGTGTCTCCCCCATCTTTAACTGACCTTACTGAACAAGATGGCGGTGTCTCCCCAGGGTTGGTTCAGCCCGGGCCAGGTGTTCGTCATGGACGAGTACTGCGCCCGCAACGGGGTGAGGGGCTGTCACAGGCACCTGTGTTACCTGAGCGACCTGCTGGAGCGGGCTGAGAACGGCGCCATGATCGACCCCACCCTGCTGCACTACAGCTTTGCCTTCTGCGCCTCCCACGTCCATGGCAACAGGTAGAGGCAGTCGGGTGCTGCTCCGCTCGCTGCACCTCTGGAGATGGGTCACTTTAAAATACAAACCTTGCGTTTTAACAGCATCCCAAAAGATGTTTCTTTCATCCCAAAACCATCATCAGGTTTATTTCTATTTGTCAAAGAGTGCTTTTATTTTAACATTTTTCTTGTTCATTTGTTACAACTGCATGTTACTTGCATGCTCATGTCTTTCATTCTTTCTCTCCTTTCACCCTTACCGTTCATTTGTGTACCTAAAAAAACACACTTTCCCCAACTTCCCATTGCGCTCCGCCCAACCGCGCCCTGCCAAAACCACACTCCTCCCTCCCCCCCCTGTGACCAATTCCAGCCAGCGTGTGATTGAGCTGCAGAGCTGGCCTGTAACAGAGGCAGAGCTTGAAAGAGCTCTTTTCCCATCCGCCCCCAATTCCCAAGCCAACAGCTCTAGGAGGGAGCTCCGAATCATTGAGTTCATGAAGAAAAGGGACTTCAGAGTTCCTCCCTATTTCTCTGGAGCAAGGAGGTAAGTCCTGAAGGTCCACGCCACCCACCAGAGCGATCTCATTATGCCTCCCTAGCTATAACTCGGCCCCCAGTCCCAAAACATGTCATTGGGGAACGTGAAGATGTACTTGAGCCACTGTTACATGCATAGTCAAAGTTACACATTGATGCATGGTCAAAGTTACACAATGATAGGAAGTCAAAGTTGCACATAATCACATGGTGCGTTACACATTGATACATGGTCAGAGTTGCACATTGATACGTCACACATTGATACATGGTCAGAGTTAAACATTGATACATGGTCAGAGTTACACATTAATACATTGTCAGAGTTACACATTAATACATGGTCAGAGTTACACAATGTTACATGGTCAGACTTACACATTAATACATGGTCAGAGTTACACATTAATACATCGTTAAGCAATGATTGCGGGAATATAATAAACATTTATCCATCGTCCTCGGAGGTAAAAGTGACCTGCCTTGTGTGTGAAGGCATGTTATTTGTATTATCTACAAACAACAAAACTTGAAATTGTATTTCCCGTCTTCCTGTGGACATCAGAGAACTCGCTAACAGCATCAATCATTACCATGATATCTAGTGTGGAATCCAGAGCCTTATGGCTGATAGAAACATGATCATGTATTTCCTTCCCTAGACGTTAAGTCCTTAATGCAGTGTCAACAGATAACTGGGATGCATATTCTTACTGAGACAATCATGCGGTTGTCCAGTGTTCAAAGGTTGGATATCCTTGTGCTTCCAGTAATTACTGTGAGATGGTGCTTGCATCTCTACGTAGCAGTGTTAATCAAGCAACTATTTTTAACCTTCTAGTGCCTGACATACCAAACTCAAGCTGTCAGCGCTGCAGTGGGCCGTCTCTCCCAGAGACCGCTAACAGAGAGAGACGAGGGGCCACTCCAGCGCTGTGGCCAGAGGTTACAGGGCTGTCAGGCTCTCTCTGCTGGACTCTGCTCCAGACCTCCCGTCCATCCTTTTGCCTCTCAATCCATCTCACTTCAACCTCAAATCCACCTCACCACCCATCCACCCATCTCACATCCATCTTCCCATCCCTCCATCTTAGCACTCACCCAGCTCACATCCACCTCACATCACCCTTACATCCGTCCACCTCACATCAATCTCACATCCACCCTACCACCCAACCACCACCCTCCATCTTACCCATCCCCCCTCCATCTTACCACTCACCCCTCCATCTTACCCATCACCCCTCCATCTTACCACTCATCCCTCCATCTTACCAGCCACCCCTCCATCTCTCCCTGCATCCTTCTATTCATCATTCATCCTCCCGTTCCTCCGTCCATCTCCCCTATTTAATCATCTCTTCGTGCTTCCTGTTGACAGAGAGTGGCGGGGCTGACTGGGGCGGGGTCCTTCAGTGATTGGTCTGGACAGATGGACAGCACCTAGCTCCGAGACAGAGAGAGAGAGAGAGAGAGAGAGAGAGAGGGGGGGAGAGGGGGAGAGATAGAAGAACGGTGGAGGGGGAGGAGGTCTGATACAAATACAAGAGGAGTTGGTGGGAGAAAGAGAGACATAGGGAGTATTACAAAACACAATGCGGAGAGTGTGCATACAGTCTCACCCCCATCCCCCCAACAACACCAGCATCATTCCTCATGGAGGGCTCAACAGGCCCCAGCTCACCCAAAATACACTGCTGTACACACACACACACACACACACACACACACACACACACACACACACACACACACACACTCCCAGAAGAGATCTGTAGCCTTGCTGGGTCCTGCCCAGTAGGCCTAGGGGCGTAGTGTGTACCATGACAGGATGACAGGTCGTCACGGTGACGGCTGGCTGTCTCCTCCCGCCAGTCCCACTCCACATCCCAGCCTGCCTGCGACCACATCAGACCAGACCCCCACAAACATGACCCCCCTTCCCCAAACACACACACACACACACACACACGCACGCACACGCACACGCACACACGCACACACACATACATGCAGCATGTTATGTCGGCTGATAGCAAGTTCATTATTGTCAGGAGAGCTCTGTCCGCTAAGATATTCTTTCTTCCATTGTTTTAGGCAAATTGTGGCCTTTCCTAAAAAAACGAAACTGTGAAGCTCTATGTCCAACATCCAAGCTGTTCTGAAATGTTTTCATTGACTATCAGTAAAGGAATAACAGCCTAATCAAACTGAAAGCATAATGCAGTGCACCATTTAATAGCGAGATAAAAATAGGTCATTTCAGCAGTTTCCTCATGGATGGGTGATGGGGGTCTTCATGGACGAGGTGTCGTCACACATGTTTACCAGCCCCGTGTCTCTGGCTCTCAGCTTCACACCTGGAGCTGTTCCAAAGAACTCTGAATCTGTGCTTCTCCCTGGCAGTAGCAGTGGCTCATTTGCTTCCTGTCATAGTGGGAGCAGAGGTCAGGGAAGGCATTAGGAGAGCTGCCAAAGTACCAAGCCTGTTTGTAAATGACGACCTGCGGGACTTCATTAGTTCGGAAACATTTCCTTTTTTCTTATTACTGTTTTTTCTCTCTCTGACATAGACAGTCTTTTTTTGTTGAGGTGCTGATGAGTGCAGGGAGGTAAAGAGGAGAAACACCCAGCATACGCTGCTTGTTCTCACTAATGCTGATATACATAGAGGCTACATCAAGAGGCATTACTGCCTGACACACACACACACACACTGGTGTGGTGTGTACGTGTGTCTGTGTTTGTATGTCTGTGCATTGGTGTGTGTGTGTGTGTGTGTCCAGGCATGTGTGTGTGTGTGTGTGTGTGTGTCTGTGTGTGTGTGTGTGTGTGTGTGTGTGTGTGTGTGTGTGTGTGTGTGTGTGTGCAGGCGGATGTGTGTGTGAGTGTGTGTGTGTGTGTGTGTGTGTGCCAGGCTGATCTCCTTATCGGTCTTGACACGGCCAGGGTCTGGGTGAAGTGTGAGCAGAGTGCATGTGACAGAAGAGGCACTGGGCTGGTGGTCGTGACAGGATCTGGAGACCAAAGAAACATGACACTCTCTCTCTCTCTCTCTCTCTCTCTCTTTCTCTCACTTTCTCTCTCTCTTTCTCTCACTTTCTCTCACTCTCTCACACAAACTCCCACTAACTCCAACCCCCTCCTGACTTGTAATCTTGAAACGGAAAGTGTGTTTGGGTGTGTGTGTGTGTGTGTGTGTGTGTTACTGTGTGTATGTTTCTGTGTGTGTGTGGGTTTGCGCACATGCGTCCTAGGTTTGTGCAGACATCACACAAACTGCTCAGTAAGTGTGTTTCTGAGCAGCACTGGAGGCCCTTTCTGCTCCTCTTTCTGCTCCTGTGATGGGCCATTCTGCACCTCTTTCTGCTCCTCTGATGGGCCCTTTCTGCTCAGCACCTCCCACACTTTAAGGTTTTTAGACCTGCTATTAAAGTGATGCATTATGAGGATCTGAAGAAATCAAGGAAGGTTTGAAGAAAAATACTGACGAACTGATGATAATAACATTAATATAAAGTTTAATTATTCATTTATTTTTTGCCCAAAAAACATGCAGCAATTAATTACAACCAAGATATTCCACACAGAGTTCAGATTGTCTTCTAGGAAACAGAACACCCCCAGCAAATAATGAATATCTATATAGCATCTATAATAAGTATCTATGAGTATCTATATAGTATCTATAATGAGTATCTATATAGTATCTATAAGGAGTATCTGTATAGTATCTATAATGAGTATCTATATAGTATCTATAAGGAGTATCTATGTAGTATCTATAATGAGTATCTATATAGTATATATAAGGAGTATCTATATAGTATATATATAATGAGTAGCTATATAGTATCTATAATGAGTATCTATATAGTATCTATAAGGAGTATGTGTATAGTATCTATAATGAGTATCTATATAGTATATATAAGGAGTATCTATATAGTATATATAATGAGTATCTATATAGTATCTATAATGAGTATATGAGTATCTATATAGTATCTTTACTGAGTATCTATATAGTATCTATGACTAGAAAATGCTTTACCTACAGAAAATGTGTTGAGTGCTGTAGTGCAAAGCGAGGCTGAAAATATGTCACATAGTTTACAACGTAAAGAAATGTTGATTGACTTAAATCAAGTGAAAATTGTTCAAAGTTTAAATGGAGAAAACAATGTAACATTTAAAAAATTCAAAATGGTTGGAAACAAAAAAGAGTTAAACAAATGGCTAAAGTGATGAAGTTTGAATAGATTTTAGATAAAATATAGAATAGCTGAGCTGTTCTGAAGTTCGAAATGGTGTGTGTGAGTGTGGGTCATCACTTGTAGTAACCAGGAAAAGTGTGCTATTGATGTCGTTCACATCTTGCTAACCAAGATAAGCTCACAAAATGATAAGGCTTGTACCGTTGGACTCCTTGGCGTCTCAGCTGATGATATCGTTTGTGTAGAAGACGTGAAAAATATAGTTTTTAAGCATGTTAGAATTTAGCTTTTTAATTTTGGCGCCAGTGAAACAAGGAATACCGTAACCATTTAAGCATAACTTTGTGATTCTAGGTCAATTGTTGACGGTGTTTGGCTCCGCAACGTCCGCAATGGTTAAATTTTGTGATAGCCACCTTGGGCTAGAGCGGGTGACGTCATCCCACAATAGCCTCAATGGAAGTCAATGAGACCAACTGAAAATGAAATGAACTGAAAATTAGCGAAGCAGGTAACAAATTAAACAGTTGATTCTTTAAAAGCTATAAATTATATTGAAAATCTATGAATAGCAATTGACCAAGTTGCGATTTCTGAAGGAGAGAAGTGTCTGAGAGTCTCCAATTGACTTCCATTGTAAAAAATAAGTAGTAGAATACTTGTGACCTGTGCGTTTGTTTTTCTTCATAGCTGTATTATATAATAACGTGTGATGACCTGTGCGTGTGTCTTTCTTTATATCTGAATTATATAACAACTTGTGACCTGTGCTTTTGTCTTTCTTTATAACTGTATCATATAATTACTTGTGACCTGTGCGTTTGTCTTCCCAACTGTCGATATCGCATTTTCAGGCCGGATGGGATCGGCACGGTGACGGTGGAGGAGAAGGAGCGCTTCGAGGAGATCAAGGAGAGGCTGCGTGTGCTGCTGGAGAACCAGATCACCCACTTCAGGTGGGCCGGATGTGTGTGTGTGTGTGTGTGTGTGTGTGTCTGTCTGTGTATCTATGTGTGTTTATGTGTGTGTGTGTGTGTGTGTCTTTGTGTGTGTGTGTTTCTGTGTGTGTGTGTTTCTGTGTGTGTGTTTCTACGTGTGTGTGTGTTTCTACGTGTGTGTGTGTGTGTGTTTCTGTGTGTCTGTGTGTGTGTTTCTTTGTGTCTCAGTATGTTTCAATGTGTGTGGTGTGTGTGTGTGTATGTTTCTGTGTGTTTGTGTTTCTGTGTGTGTGTGTGTGTGTTTCTGTGTGTGTGTGTGTGTGTTTCTGTGTGTGTGTGTGTGTGTGTGTGTTTGTGTGTGTGTGTGTGTTTCTGTGTGTGTGTATGTGTGTGTGTGTGTGTGTGTTTGTGTGTGTGTGTGTGTGTTTCTGTGTGTGTGTGTGTGTGTGTGTGTTTGTGTGTGTGTGTGTGTGTTTCTGTGTGTGTGTGTGTGTGTGTGTGGGGGGGGGGGCGGTGAATGTCTAGGAGGGCTTGGTAGGTGTTCATGGAGCTGATGATCGGGTCCTCTCCACAGGTACTGCTTCCCGTTCGGCCGTCCAGAAGGAGCCCTGAAGGCCACGCTGTCCCTGCTGGAGCGGGTGGGTGGCCTGTGGGTTACCTGGGGGTTTAACCTGGGTATTTAACCTGTGTGTTTAACCTGGCTGTTTAACCTGGGTTTGACCTGGCTGTTTAACCTGGGTTTAACCAGGGTGTTTAACCTGGGTGTGACCTGGCTGTTTAACCTGGGTTGAACCCAGGTGTTTAACCTGTGGGTTAACCTGGCTGTTTAACCTGGCTGTTTAACATGTGGGTTAACCTGGCTGTTTTACCTGGCTGTTTAACCTGGTAGTTTAAACTGTTTAACCAGGTTAAATACACAGGTGATCTGTTTAGTATGACCAATTAACAGACAAAAGACCTCATGATATTTTTTATCACTCTTCATTTTTACATTGACATTGATAAGAGTGACAGAAGTCCGGCCTTTCCTTTGAGCCTCTCTCTCTATGCTGAAACACAAACAACAGGACCCCCTAAAGAGCTGCTTGTCCAAACTGTAGGTCCTCATGAAGGACATTGTCACGCCTGTGCCACAAGACGACGTGAAGGCTGTGATTCGTAGATGTCTGGAGCAAGCAGCACTGGTCAACTACCAGCGCCTTTCTGAGTATGCCAAGATAGAAGGTAGGCTGCTGAACGCACACGCACGCACACACGCATACACTTGACGCACACGCAGCATGCTGCCGGCTGCACAGCATCAAGTGCAGCTTCGTTTTTCGTTAAAGGGGGTTGAAGTGATTGATAGATGAAACAGACGACCGATAGACCGGTGGCAAACCCGTCCTCGTGGGTGATTCTCTTTTGGGTATGTCTACCGTTATGATTGGCTCTTATCTTTTCTTAATGAACATGGCAGACATGCTGTAATGGTTAAGTTTAATAAGGACTTTGTTAGGTACGTTTAATAGTGGTATTGTTCCGGTAATACTGCTCAGAGAAAACTTCTCCTTTGATAAACCACATAGCCTCATGAAGTCTTTCCTGAGGTCTGGATGTCTCAGGTTTAGTGTCTGAAAGGTGCCGTCTTTCTAAACGTATTTCCGTGTTGGATGTCTAAAGTGACAGCTTTTCCCACTAACCTCGCCATTCTCTTCACAGCTGCAGGACAAAAAGCCTCTTCTTCAAGGCTGGGGATTCGTTTTAGATACACTCAGAGAGCCTTAATGTGACACCTTTATTCACCTGTACCTCAGGGCTAACTATACAAGCCGAGTGTACAGTAAGTAAAAATGCATTCAACTCCCTGCAACTCTGTAAGCTGATCTTGTCCGCCCCAAGCCTAACCTGCACCTTCCCTCTCCCTCCTAATCCAGCTCACTAGCTCCGCCTTGGAGAGGTGTTTCTCTTCTTCCTGAGTGACCTCTCTTTTCCCCTTTCCACCTTCCACCTGTAAGGTCCATCATGCCCTCACTGCCTCTCGTTCGTCCTCTCCTCAGTCCTCCTGGTCTATTGGTGCTCTGGTACCGTCTCCTTTGACCATTTCAAAACAACCTAACACAGAGAAGGCCAATGAACAAGGCAGGATTGGATTGCTTCTCACAGGCGATTTCAGTGTTTTCCTCCCCGCTCTGTTGCATGGTCTAGGCTTTCTTTAGCAGGCATCATAGTCTGTTGGTTTGGTCCAAGGACAAACAGACATTGGACAGATCCACTTTGACAGAGTCCTCGCTCACAGGCTCATCTCTTCGTCAATATCTTCAATACAATGAGCCATAGGAGTCAAGGGCAGAAAAAAGGGTGTTCTTGTGGCCACTTAGGCTCTCCGTGTGAAACCTTGTTTCCAGATATGCCCCCCCCCCCCCCTGCCCCCGGGATGTGCTCGTATCTCTGTCCTACCTGAGAAGAGCTTTGTCCCTACCTTTGACCCCCCACTGTGTCTCACCGCTGACCCCTCCAAACTAACCCCTCCAGCAGGCAGTGGCCCTGGGCTTGGCTGCAGCCCACTCTCTGTTTGATTACTCAATCTTTGACCCGGCCTTGTCTGCATGCCCCTCGTGTCCTCCTGTCTCTGTAGGGAAAAAGAGAGAGATGTATGAACATCCTGTCTTCTGCTTGGCGTCCCAAGTTATGGATTTGACCATTCGTGAGTACCTACCCCTACCTCCCCCATCCCATCCCCATCTGACCCCCGACCCCCACCCCGTTCAACCTTTTGTATCTCCCAACCCTTTTCTCCTTTGCCGATACCTTTTCTCTCCTCATCCCTCTACCCCTTTGCTCTGTGTGGATTCGTCCTCTCCAACCACTTCAGTTCATGCGGGTCCTGTCTACAGAAGGTGTCTTCGTCTTTTAATTGTTATTATTATTTTCTGTCCTTCCTCGAATATCTTCCTGTGTTTGTCTGCGACTTGAATGCATTTTTACTTTGCTCCGTGTCAAACCATTGTTGAGTGTTAGGGAGGGCCATGCATTACATCACACTGACAGATCCACAGGGGCTTAGCTGTTGACTCATGTATAGGTGGAACACTACGGTTTGGCCCATGTTTTCTTCGTTATAAATCAATCTGGTTTTATATTGATTGACAGGTCTCATTGAAAATGCTTTACTTCAACAAGGGTGCTTCCTACATTCAGAATTTGTGATGAGACAACTTTTGTTTGACGCTCTGTGTCAGCTTTCTTCATCTCAATAAGAGGCAGCCTTAAGACCGACCCCCCTTACTGTCCTTTATCAGATTTGTATTTCTTTATTTTTCCCTGTCTCCTTCCCTTGCGTGTGACATAGATACATATTTCATTTTCTTATCCGCTGCTTTCCTCGATCTCATGACATACTACCACAATTAGCTTACCTCCTCTTGGAGGAAACTGATTAAGGACTTTCCCATAGTGTTAAGGTGAGGCTGTACTAACACAACAAGTTTCAGAAGTCAATAGCATACAGCTGGCTCCCGCTGCTGTCAGATGCAACTGGGAACGGGCCCTGAATGGGCCCTGTGTCTACAGCACGTACACTCAGGGAACGGGCCCTGTGTCTTCAGCACGTACACTCAGGGAACGGGCCCTGTGTCTACAGCACGTACACTTGGTGGAGAGGTTATGGGTAGCTAAGGTGGAGAATTAAGGGTTGGTTAATGGTAGGTTTGGTGGAGGGGTTATGGGTAAGTTAATGGTAGGTTAGGTGGAGGGGTTATGGGTAAGTTAATGGTAGGTTAGGTGGAGGGGTTATGGTTGGGTTAGGTGGACGGGTTATGGGTAGGTTAATGGTGCCTTCAAAACAGTCGGAGTTTCCGGGAATTTCGAAGGATGGGACCTTAAGATCGGAGGAAATCGCCTCGAACACTCTGGGCCCTATTTTAACGGTCTGAAGCGCAAGTGAGAAGCACCAAGCGCAAGTAGCTTTGTGGGCGGTTCTATGGCGATGTTGCTATTTTACCAGCGGATAAATGACTCTTGCGCCCGGCGCAAATCTAAAAAGGGTTGGTCTGAAGTAGCCTAATTACCCGTAGGTGTGGTTTGGGCGTAACATGCAATAAACCAATGATAGTGCCATCTCCTATCCCCTTTAAGAGCCATGAGGGCATTTGAATCTGACGAGTTGATATTTTGACAGCACGTTCGCAGTCCCCGATGAGACAGATGCATGAGCACATGAATTTCAAACTTCAAATGGCTCAGTTTATGGCCAAATAATATGGCCTATGGCCACAAATGCAATAGCGTTTTCTTCCAAAACTTCAGAAATACTGAGTCCTCAAATAAATTCGGGCAAAGAAAACTTGACACAAATATGATATGTGGTAACTGTGGTTCTATTTAATGATATACGCGATACATTAACAAACATTGTTTCTTACAAGTATTATCATTATCGTTATCGACTTGTGTTCCTAATATGCATGTGTACCCCCGTTAATATACATTGCCATGGACTGTATTATGCGTTACGTGTTTAGTTTGCGTGTGTTTAAACAGATGGACGCACACACGCGCGCCCACATTCATTAATTATTTTACACATACACAAACGCGCGCCCGCATTCATTCATTCTTTCACTCGCGGTTAAACAATGTTTTCTCACGATCAAATACTAATCGATCCTGAAAGTAATGGGCTTGTACACGATGTCTGTGTCATGAAAATATGTGTTTGCTGTACGGTTTTTGCAGATGCATTGATTTAAAAGTACAACTTATTACCGCTGTATCAGCTGTTCTTTCCCAAATAATTTACCAAGAATGTGTGGCTGGGTGGATGAGAGAAGCAAAGTGTATGAGCGAGGTGCACAAGCAACATTCTGCATGCGCCCATAATATAGCATCTGATCAACGCACCACTGACTTTAAACCAGGTATTTCCTGGTTTGTTGTGGAATTGTTTTCTGAAACTGCAAAATAGCACTAGGGAACGTTTGCGCCAGAATACGCCTCTTCCTTTCGCCGAACCGCCCCTTGGGGCGCAAGATCATTCCCTAATTTACCGATGCGTGGCGGTGGAGGGAAAAGAACGCCCTGCTCCAGTTGCAAACTAGCAACGACGCATGCGTCAGTGTAGAAAGTCAATAGAGTGGCGAAGTCATGCCCCTTCCGGTAGAGCCCATGGGACCTATTAGATGGGTTATATGAATATGAATGGGTTTCAATGGAGAGAAAATGATTATTTTCTGATCCCAGTCTTTATATGCCCTGGAATACACATGTTGTTTCTGGATTTAAATGATAATTTTTCATGCAAAGAAAACTAAAACAATTCGCGAAGAAGTTTGATAATGTTAGGTTTTGTGTGAGGCCGCTTTGTGAACTACAGCCCCTTGCTGCTCTCGACGCGAATGATATACGTCACCACCACTCTGGTACAGACTAGATGTGGATTCAATGATTCGTTTACGTGAACCAGTTCGCGTCAGTCAGTTCGCCAAGATGAGTCGTTCGCGAATCGTTCGTTCGTTCGTTCAGCCCAGTTTCCGGTTCAGTCCAGTTTCCGTTTCCGGTAGCGGTGAATCGCATCATGCAATGCACCCATTGCATGGTTCTCAGCTGAGTCAGTCAGACTCAGTGCTACCGGAAACTCGACTGAACTGGTTCAGTCGAGTTTCCGGTGAATCGAATGGCGAATCGAATGGATGCAAGATAGGGCCCTCTGTTAGGTCGGGGATTTCCCTCGGAACTTCGTGCGGAAGTATGTGACGTCACGCCCACCCTTCAAACGTTTTATTATGTTTCGCTCGGTCGTTGGAGGAAATCATGGAAGCCACCCGGAAAGCTGTTGTCGCGGTAGCATTGGCAGAGTACCAGCGCTCCAAAATAGGCCATAGGCAGAGATACTGACGCAGTAAGGTATTGCAGTAATACGAGTGATTAGAATTGCCATTCAAACCACCAAAGCGGTCCAAGCACAATGAAAACAGTTCATACTTCAAGTCACACCGGGCGCAGCCATCTTTAATTCTGTCTCGGAATTTTGCTCGGCCTCCTCTGAGTCCATCTGAGCAAGCAAGTTCGCCGTCCGAGGAAAAGGGGTGTGTTCATGCGTGTCGCTAGGCAACGTCCTCGGAACTCCGAGACGGATGGATAATAAAACGCACCAGTACACCAACCCGAGCCTCCGAGTTGACGTCACAACAATGGCTGCCCATTTCATTGATAGACTAAAGTAAACTTGCAGCAAGCACTAAGAGGCGAACTTAACACCCATTCTAACATTTGCATTACGATACATTATAGATTACAATTATAAACATCACCTGATAAATTCTGACTCATGTTCAACCATCGCAAGCAGTTCTAATAACTGATTCATCTAATTCAGCAAAGAAGCGCAAAGAGGTCCTTGTGGGCATCCATACTTGTTTTTCTTATTTCAGAAAAAGGGTTTACGTAAAGACACGTAAGAGCTTCCGAACCTCAGATCTGCTTTGAAGGCGGCATAATGGTAGGTTAGGTCGAGGGGTTATGGGTAAGTTAATGGTAGGTTAGGTGGAGGTGTTATGGGTAGGTTAGGTGAAGAGGTTATGGGTGGGTTAATGGTAGATTAGGTGGAGGTGTTATGGGAATATTACAACTGTAAAGAATGGACCAATCCTGCTTGCCATTTTTTAATTTAAAAAAGCTGCCAAACCAGAGGATACCCAATGAGCCAAACCTTTGGGCTCTCTCCATTAATGACATAACATCCCCCTCCCTGCCCTCCCCCTCTTGTCTTTCAACCCTAACCAAGAGCTTTTCTCTGGGAGCTGCCAGCCTGTAAGTAAGTGCGAGGATGTCCCTGCCGGCGGTGTGAGGCTCAACCTCAGCCTCTATTCAGAGCCAGGCTCCGCTGGGCCGCAAGTGCTCTGCTGCTGAGAGCGCTCCACACTGAGCGGCTCCTGGACCATTCAGCTCCCCCCCCCCCCCCTGCGCTTTTAATACTCTCATATCTGCATAGGTCTGTGCGTGTCGATGTGTGAGTGTGTGTGTGTGTACTACATGCACTAAGGCTTCTGTTTTGTGTGAGCGGTTGGAGGAAACATAGAGTGCATTGTGGGGTTCTTTGTGGAAATAATCGTCTGTGCCGTTTGTTGGTGTGTGTGGTTGGGAGTCTTGCGCTGTCTGTACCTCAGTCCCTGTTTTGTGCGCCTGCGTGCACGCGGTGTGGCGCAAGGTGTGTGTATCGTAAGTCACACTGCAGAAAAGTGCTAACACAGTAGATCCATATTCTCCCCTCTTCTCTTGTGGTGACATGGTAGATAACAGGTACAAACCCACTCAGTCCCGCTGTGCAGCGCAAGGAATTAACAATACTGAGCTAATTAATTATCACTTTAAATGTCATCTCAGCAATGAGGTTCCCTTGTTCATCTTTAATGTTTTCTTTTGAGAATAGACGCGCTGGCGTTGCTTGCTAGCAAATGCTCCAATTTAAATATATACGCAAAGCTAGAATTTAACCTGTGCATGTCGGTCTAACTATCGGAATGACTTGTTTGTGTCTCCGCTCTGTCTGTCTGTCTGTCTGTCTGTCTGTCTGTGTCTGTCTGTCTGTCTGTCTGTCTGTCTTGCTTGCTGCATGTCTGTCTACCTGGCAGAATGGTGGTTTTTTTGTCGGTCTGTCTGTCTGTCTACCTGGCTGAATGGTTGTTTGTTTGTTTGTCTGTCTGTCTGTCTACCTGGCTGAATGGCTTTTTGTGTGTCCTTCTTATTTTTTGTCAGGCATCGATAATGACCTCTTTGTTTGATCCAATCTGGTAGAAAATCGGCCTGAAAATCATTTATAATTATTCGGTATTCTTTTCATGACCTTATTGACTCCCACATTCTTATTTTCTTAGTTTACATATTTGTATTTATTGGAGATTGACTTTGAACTGGATGATTCTAAGTGCATTGGGCTGTGCGTTGGGGACAAAGTCAACATGGCTCTGCACCGGTGAGCTGTGAGTAGAATACACATCCATGTGACCGGTGTGGACCCCTGTGGGGAGCAGCCAGGGAGGTGTGGAGTACATCATCAAAACATTACCGCATGATACGTGTGCAGCACGTCCCTCTTCTTATAAGCTCTCTTCATCTGACCGGGCTTCTGCGTCTCCATGAACCAGAGACCCTGTTCACACAACTGTGTTCCTTGGACAGACTGGCGTTTCTGCAGTGTCTGCTGCTCTGACGTCATGGGCGGTGTTGCCAGATTGGGCCAGATTTCCCATCCAATCTGGCCTAATCTGGCAACAATGGTCCCGGGGCAAGGTATTGGACTGACCTTGTGAAGGTAGGTCTACTACCTGGCCCCAGTACAGAGACACGGCAGGTCCATAGCGAGCCTGTGTTCTACTAGGACATCTCTGTGAAGAGGGTCTCTAAGGAGACAGCCTCCATCCTCAAATCCTCATAATGTGCTCCAGTTTTAGGAACCTAGGTAACATGTATTAGTTCATGTTAAAATCTCTTGATTTCACCGAGCGACATATCTGTGAGATGGATGCTTTATTGACCTTTGACCTTTATGCCCCAGAGAATGTAGGGCGCTTAGTCACTCCCGCCAAAAAGCTAGAAGACACGATCCGTCTGGCGGAGCTGGTGATCGAAGTGCTGCAACAGAACGAGGAGCACCATGCTGAGGTCAGTACACACACACACACATGTAAAGACACACACGCACAGACACTGACACACGCACACAAACACATACACACACACAGACAAACACACACACATACACAAACGCACACACACACACACCCTGAAATACTCACACACACATACACGCACACATTCTATCACATCAAAAAACATTTGTCAGTAAGCGTGTTATGCATTAAAACAGCATTGTCTGTGAAGCAACGTTGTCTCTGCCATTCAATTAACCGAAGTCAAAGAAAATAAGGAAATAAACCGGTAATATATGTCCCTAATAACCTCATCCATTCCCCTGAAAGTGTCACTCCTAAGTGTCAGTAGATGTAATGTAAATGATTGAAAAGGGGAGGAGTCCTAAACACCCCTCCCCTCTCTGCTCAGAAGGTTTCCTCCGCTTCCTTTCACTCACGACTCGACTCACCACTGCTGCTCTGTATCAGAGCATCCGGTGACAACATGAAACAAACCTCCCGCGACGCCTCCTCCTAGTCCTCCCCCCCCAGGAGCTGAATCCCAGTGCCCTCACGGACCCCCGTTATAGACGGAGGAGGAGGCGGCACTTATAGGGTGGAGGCTGAGGTGCCATGCTGAATCACAGACCAGGTGTCTTAGTAGGAGCCCAAGGTCAGGATTTAGCCACAGTACCGGCAGACGTGGGAAGCAGGACTTTCCTTTTGCAGGCTCGAAACTAAACTAAATAGCTGAATTGCACCATGGAAACCATTGTTTTTGATGTAATACTTTCTATCTCTTCAGTGTTCATAAGCGGTACATTGTGGATGAATGAATGAAGCCACTTGATTATTTTCTTACTCTGCTGTATTATACTGATTTTGTTTTACCGGGGATGTTCTTTACAGGGAAAAGAGGTATGTGATTCTTTATGTGATTTCCCAGTAGCACATGGCTTATATCCCCCCCAAACCCCGTGCACGAAGATAACGACATGTTTATCACTGTCCATTCCTCCCCATGTCAAGAATGGCCCCTGAATCCCTTCCAACTTGTGGCCCTGTTGCCATGGAAGTGCTTGTGGAAATGTTTGTTAGCTTCCGAGCTATAAACAGCATCGCCTTTTGGTGATGAGGCATTCACCTAACAAGCACTTTGGCAATCTCTGCTTCATGGCTCATTAACCTTCACGTTTCGTACCCCCCTCCCCCCTCACCATTCCTTATACACCACCTGTTGGAGCTCACATCCATCAGGGCATGTAGGAGCTGCTCCTCCACCTGTATGCTTGAGGGAGGTTCCCCTATCACCCCTCAAACCATAACTGGGAGAACAACATGAACAGCAGTGAGGGTGTGGTGCAGCCATCACACAGGCTTCAAGTGAACACCCTCATGCTACGTGAGCTCTACTCTGGCCTCCCCAGCATTGGACCCCCACCATGGTCAAATACCGAGCCTGGGTTTAATTTAAATGAGTTACACCTCAACGCGACAGTTGTGATCAGTTAAAAGGTGTAACAAGGATATACTGTTACATGAAGCACAAAACAACACCTCTAATCCAATCTTCCGGCTTGTTTTTTTTAAATTATCTGTTTGTACGACACTGCGTCCTGCAGATGTAATACTGCAGGATGCAGCGCTCCGTGGCTCGCCTGCTGACCGACTTCAGTCCACGGCGTTTGATGACAATACCACAACAGACTGCTGTCTGCTATGCTACTTTAACTTGGCCACTCCCTGTATGTCCCCTGAGCGGAATCACAAAATCTGAATATTTTCAATGAAAAATGAAAAAGACACATCTGCTTTTGTTGTGAATTGAATGTTAACGGGAAATTCTTTATATAATTAGCGAATTCAAACGTATATCCGGCCAAAGACCCAATCCCTAAAGTCACCTTGAAAGACAGAGTTTGACCAAGCCCTCTGATTAGCTTAAGGTTCTGACAGAATGAAGTGGAGCCACAGCTCTCAAGAACAAGGCTGATCTGACTCTAGGATACCAAAATTTTGGTCTGGCTCATCGTGTTTGGCGCCCCACTACATCATACCCAGCAGACCGCCAAGAGCCCCCATGGCACATCCTTTATGCCTTAAGTGCATGAGCGTCCCACCATCCCCCACCTCCCCTTCCCTGAGACTCACCACCCTACTCCCACCCCACGCCCATGGGATTGCTCCATTCACGCCCCTGGGCTGCGACAGCTAGGTGTGAATGAGCCCAACCCCATGGAGACCCCCTCCCTGTGGCCAACGGCCGGAGCTGCATGGGAACGCCCTGCATGGGGGCCTCGTCCCCAGAGTCACTCCACTGCATCTGCCAAGGCTATAGCGAGCCGCGGTTAGCTGCCGCTACGGCCCGGCACTCCTCCATCACTGGGCGAGAGAAGCCGGGGGGGGGGGGGGGGCGTTTAGGGCGCTTCCTGATGCAGCCCTTCGAGAGGCTGTGCTCCTCTCCCTCTCTGCGATGACAGACGGCAGAGGGGGGGCTAGGGGGGGAATGTGCGCGATTTGGCACAACAGAGTGTAGTGTTTCTCTGTACTTCAACTCTGTGCCCCCTCGAGGAGCGCTATCAAAGAATTTTGAGAGATTCAAAAACATTGTTTTAGTTTATTACGAGGAGGATGACGAAGATACGGGATATTGTAAAAAGCTGCAGTTCAGATCAGTGGAGTCACCTCCTCTTCCCTTCTCCTGAAACACCTTTCCAAAGAGAAATCGGAAAACAAATTTCCTTAGGTATGGTGTTTTCCTCTTCATCTTGAACCCTGGTTTAACCTGCTCTCTGCCGTGCTCTGGTCTCTGCTGTTCCTCTTCTCTGTCCCCCCGGCCTGCGCCCCCCTCTCTGATCCCCAGGCGTTCGCTTGGTGGTCGGACCTGATGGTGGAGCACGCGGAGACCTTCCTGTCCCTGTACTCGGTGGACATGGACGAGGCTCTTGAGGTCCAGCCGCCCGACAGCTGGGACAGTTTCCCACTCTTCCAACTGCTCAACGACTTCCTGAGGACCGACTGTGAGTAGAGGAGCACGCTACTCCTAACGGGCTCTGAAGCAGCGTCTGTCACCGGGATGGAAACGTGTGAAGCGCTGAGCTGATGAGCGTCTCAGAGCGGGCAAAACAGCGACACATGCACACACACACACACGCACACACAGGCACAGACACGTACAGACAAGCACACACATGCACACACACACTGACACGCACGCGCACAGACACGCACAGACACACATACAGAAACACAGACACACACTAAGACACGCACACACACTCACACACACGCACCTAAACATTCACAGACACGCACTCACACACACGCACGCTCACCGACACGCACACACACGCACACACACGCACAGACACACACGCGCGCACAACTGGGGAATCAGCCTGAAGGTCTCGTCCTTTGTGTTGTTTCGAGTGAATAACGTTTTGTCTCCGGAGCGCTCGCCCATGTGTTGTGTTTTCCGAGGGCCTGAGGTACAGCCGACAAGACAATAGAGGACACTTGAACGCTTGTTTTCTTTTCTCGTTGCCGCAAGCCGGCGACTTCTCTAATGAATTGGCGTGCTCCGACCCGGGGGTGGGGGTGGGGGATGGGGGCAGGGAGGGCGTCCTGCCACTGATACACTGCAGCCGCCACAACGTGCTGCTAATTGTCCCCGGGGAGCTTCCTCCTCTCCAGCTTATCAGCCGGGAGTCAAGGAGAACACGAACGGCCACCGCTCATTCAGCCCTCCACACGCACGCCGCGCCGCTCGTTATGCCGCCACGTTAGCGCCGGTAAATTGGTCCGCCATTATGATTTCTTTGGACCTGTCAATTGTGGAGCGAGAAGACGGCTAATTGGACACATAGCATCGCACATAGATACAACAACTATGATGAGCTGGGATGGACTCAGGAAATGGTGTTGGTAATGTTTGTATTGAAGGGATGTGCACATTGTTTGCTGTGGGTTTATTACGCGACCCTTTTAATAGATAAACAGTGGGAGTGCGTTTGGACCGCGCTTTCACGGAAATAAATAACATAGTAACAATTGCTCATAACTATTACTTTTTGCAAGCAGGAACAAAGTGGACCTCATGATAGCTAATGGTGTTCGTTGTTCGTACTGTGATCCGAACACCGTCAAGTACACACACGCAAGGCTCTCTCTGAGCACTGCCATCTGAGAAGGAACATCACAGGCTTCACATACAGCCCAGTAGATAATACACACACACGCCTCTCTCTGAGCCGTCTGCAGGAGGAAACCTCACATGCTTCATTTTACATTTTACAATAAGGGGATTTTGGGGACGCTTTTATCCAAAGCGACTTACTAATTAATTATTATTATTAATTCACACACCGACGGCGGAGTCAACCACGCAGGGCGACAGCCAGCTCGTCGGGAGCAGTCAGGGTGAGGTGTCTTGCTCAGGGACACCTTGACACTAAGCTAGGATGAGGCGGAGATCAAGCTACCAACCTACCAGTTACCAGTCAACCCGCTGTAACACCGCAAAGCTACTGCCGCCCCAGCATCACATACAGCCCCAGTAGATAGTACACACACGCAGGCCTTTCTCTAAGCCGTCCGAGGAAGAAAAATCACAGGCTTCACACACAGCCCAGTAGACGTAGCAGTGGAAGGTCATCGGCGGTGCAGCCCCGTAGCGCTGGCGTACGTGTCTGTAAATAGCCCTAGCGCCACCCAGGCGTCGACGTGCAGCGCCCTGCGAAGAGTTAATGAGGTCTAAAGCATAGGGCTGGCAGAGCGACGGAGCCCCCGTCGACACTCCTGGACAAACACATCCAAGTGGACAGCAGCCGCTCAAGTGGCTAATTGGCAGAGTGGCAAACCGGGAAGCAGAAAAACATGGCACCTACTGTGTATTATCGACCTTGACTGTTTCCCGCTCTGACGCAAAGCGCACTGGGACACAAATACACACAAATACACACAAACAACATGTACACACACACAAACAACATGAACACACACACACATACACAAATAAACAGATACACGCACTGGAGGGGTTGCGAAAAGGGAGGACACAAAAACAAAGAGGGGGAGAGAGAGAGAGTGAAAAACAAACAGACTGCGCGGAGCTGCGAGGCATCACATTAGCACACACTGGCCTCCATTTTGTCTCCTGTGGTCTTCGTCAGGGCTGCCTTTTTACCAGTTGGGAACCATTAGAAACAGGAAACTGACGCCTGTCACTTCCAAGCACCCCTAGGTACAGTCCTAGTGATAATCATGTTTATAAATATATCTATATATATATAGATATATATACATATATATATATATATATATATATATATTGAGATATATGCATAGCATTCATATGTATATATAGATATATATATATACAGCATTCACATTCAATATTTATAATTTTACAACGTATAACATTCGTTCACCACAAATGACTCAGTGCACTCAAGCAGTGCCATCAATTAAACATTTTTTAACCACTCAGCGAACAAAAAGCAACAGGCTGATTGAACACACATACGGCCCATCAGAAGAATATCAGGACTTACACGTGTGTCTGAAAGCAGCTAGTGTGTGAGCATTTGATTACATTATAAAATTAGTCAATTTATGGTAACGGGTAATTGTTCAATTGAAAGTGTAGTACACTATGCATGCAATTCAATTATTAAAAGCTTTTACGGTTATTCAGGGCTGAAAAGTGCATTGACATTTTAAAATGCAAGGCAACTACATACTATTGGTTATTTGAAAAATAATAATCATCATTGAGTTTAAACATCTCTTCCAGTGTCCTGGCGAAGACAGGCAGCAGTAGCCTACAGTCACACATAGCATGCACACAAAAGATAAGAAAAATAAAACAACTGAAGCAGTCCGCAGGGGGGAGGGGGGGATATTAATATCGCAAGACATTTGGGGAGACTCAAGGAGGAGGACAATATTAAATTTGAGCAACAAAGTGTCAAGACATTTCAGGAGGCTCAAGGAGGAGTGTATCATTACATTTAAACAACAAATTGTAGTGTTGTGGTTTCCTCTATAGACATTATTCAACATACTGTGTTATTGACATGTTTTCGTTCTGCGTTATAGGGACAATGTCTCTTTAAGATCACGTGCCTTATGTGTTGATATGCCGGTCGGTGCGATGTTTGAATTTAACGTTTTTTATATGACAAAATGAACGACCCGCCGTTGCTTGTCGAGGGGAAAAATTATCTGTTCCCTTCTTTTATCGCAATTTCTACAGTCTATAGACAGAACGTGTTACCTGGGAAAGTTTGTCGACGGCGGAGCCGTTATGTTGAAAAACATAACGTCTTACCTGGGAGAGTTTGTTGCTGCGGTGTGTGCGTGTGCCTGTGTGTTTTTAACTGCATGTGTGTCGATGGTGGAGCCGTAATGTTTGAAAACGTAACGTCTTATCTGGGCGAGTGTCGCTGCGGTGTGTGCGCGTGCGTGTGTGAGAACAACTATTAAGTAGTCAATGAAAAATATAAAAAGGTCACTTTATCCCATACAATTAAAACAGAAATGCACTTAAGCAGCAGTGACACATGTTACTTTATTTATATATAGATATCTTCATAATATTGTATTGTTGCGTCACAGGGTTTGGGAGATGGGGGCGGGCCTTAGCAGGGGAGCTCTCGTGGGGATTCGGCTTTGCAGGATTTGTTGTGGTTACCGGCGTTGTCATGGTTACCGGTCTTGTGTGTGTTCCAACGGTTTATTAGCGGTGGTATCTAATAAATCGCTGTCTAAGCAATACTTCATTCACTGCCTCTTCCGTGGTCATTACAATTGAACAACGACATGGAGGAGAAAGGGCGTTCTTGCCGTTTGCGGACTCCCGGAGCTCCTCCGGCGGGTACCGGGAGCTCAGCTCCGGGGGCCGACGGGTACCGGGAGCTCAGCTCCGGGGGCCGGCGGGTCCTCCTGCACCTCCTCGCCGGAGGAGCTCCGGGAGTCTGCAAACGGCAACAATCCCTTTCTCCTCCATGTGGTTCAATCTGGACTTCAGATTGATGTGGAAGGACCAGAGTCGTTAAGATTGATGATATCATCCGGAGGCGCACACAGCTTTTGGCCGTTATATTATATATTATACAGATAGATATAGAGCTCCAGCCGGAGCTCCCGGAGTGTTTTAGATTAGAATATTTTATAGAACGGATGATATTATGAATCCTAAACGACTGCGTCGGTTTTTCCGACGTCTCTGGTACTTCAACAACACGTAGAGACTGGCCATGGTTGAGAATGAATTGGCGGTCACAAGAGGAAGCCTCTCTCAAACTCAGGCGACCAAATATTTTTTTGGTGCGAACGAATCGCTGGAAATTCCTGAGTGAAATGACAGCGCAGTATTTTGAGCGCCAGAAGCTACCACTTCTTCTGTCAGCCAATCAGGAACTGAGGAATCAAACTCACTTCTGTTTCATTCAAACTCACTTCCGTTTCATTCAAACTAACTTCTGTTCCATTCAAACACTCTCACACACACTAATATACTCTCTCACACATACTACTGTAGTCTCTTGCATAAACATCTATACTCTCACACACACTACTACACTCTCTCACATACACTACTATTCTCCCTCTCACACACTACTATACTCTTGCATAAACAACTATACTCTCTCGCACACACTACTATATTCTCTTGCATAAACAACTATGCTCTCTCACATACACTACTATACTCTCTCACATACCCAACTACTGTATATGCTCTCTCACACACTACTATACTCTTTCACATACACTACTTTACACGCTCATACATACAGTGGGGCAAAAAAGTATTTAGTCAGCCACCAATTGTGCAAGTTCTCCCACTTAAAAAGATGAGAGAGGCCTGTAATTTTCATCATAGGTATACCTCAGCTTGGTCAGGGAGACAAAATGAAAAAAAAAATCCAGAAAATCACATTGTCTGATTTTTAAAGAATTTATTTGCAAATTATGGTGGAAAATAAGTATTTGGTCAATAACAAAAGGTCATCTCAATACTTTGTTACATGCCCTTTGTTGGCAATGACAGAGGTCAAACGTTTTCTGTAAGTCTTTACAAGGTTTTCACACACTGCTGCTGGTATTTTGGCCCATTCCTCCATGCAGATCTCCTCTAGAGCAGTGATGTTTTTGGGCCTTGCTGGGCAACACAGACTTTCAACTCCCTCCAAAGATTTTCTATGGGGTTGAGATCTGGAGACTGGCTAGGCCACTCCAGGACCTTGAAATGCTTCTTACGAAGCCACTCCTTCGTTTCCCGGGCGGTGTGTTTGGGGTCATTGTCATGCTGAAAGACCCAGCCACGTTTCATCTTCAGTGCCCTTGCTGATGGAAGGAGGTTTTCACTCAAAATCTCACGATACATGGCCCCATTCATTCTTTCCGTAACACGGATCAGACGTCCTGGTCCCTTGGCAGAAAAACAGCCCCAAAGCATGATGTTTCCACCCCCGTGCTTCACTGTAGGTCGGGTTTTTTGGATGCAACTCGGCATTCTTTCTCCTCCAAACACGACGAGTTGAGTTTTTACCAAAAAGTTCTATTTTGGTTTCATCTGACCATATGACATTCTCCAAATCCTGTTCTGGATCATCCAAATGCTCTCTAGCAAACTTCAAACGGGCCCAGACATGCACTAGCTTTAGCAGGGGGACACGTCTGGCACTGCAGGATTTGAGTCCCTGGCGGCGTAGTGTGTTAGTGATGGTAGCCTTTGTTACTTTGGTCCCAGCTCTCTGGAGGTCATTCACTAGGTCCCCCCGTGTGGTTCTGGGATTTTTGTTCACCGTTCTTGTAATCATTTTGACCCCACAGGGTGAGATCTTGCGTGGAGCCCCAGATCGAGGGAGATTATCAGTGGTCTTGTATGTATTCCATTTCCTAATAATTGCTCCCACAGTTGATTTCTTCACACCAAGCTGCTTACCTATTGCAGATTCAGACTTCCCAGCCTGGTGCAGGTCTACAATTGTGTTTCTGGTGTCCTTTGACAGCTCTTTGGTCTTGGCCATAGTGGAGTTTGGAGTGTGACTGTTTGAGGTTGTGGACAGGTGTCTTTTATACTGATAAGGAGTTCAAACAGGTGCCATTAATACAGGTAAACAGCCTCTTAAAGAAGAAGAAGTTACAGGTCTGTGACAGCCAGAAATCTTGCTGGTTTGTAGGTGACCAAATACTTATTTTCCACCATAATTTGCAAATAAATTCTTAAAAAATCAGACGATGTGATTTTCTGGATTTTTTTTTTTTTCATTTTGTCTCTCATAGCTGAGGTTTACCTATGATGAAAATTACAGGCCTCTCTCGTCTTTTTAAGTGGGAGAACTTGCACAATTGGTGGCTGACTAAATACTTTTTTGCCCCACTGTACATGTAAAGGAAGTATAATAGTGTGTGTCTATGAGTATACTGGTGTATATGCAATATTATAATAGTGTGTGTAAGACCAAGTATGAATTCTGTCCCAGGCGGCCCCTCATACTTACCTGCGTGTGTGTGTGCGCGTGTGTCGAGCTAAGACATAACGTCTTAGCTCAGTGAGTGTGCCACTGCCTTTGTCTTGACGTACGGTGTGTGTGCACGTCTGTGTGTGCGAGTGTGTGTGCACACTTCCGTGTATGTGTCGCTTCCTTTGTCTCGATGTGCAGTGTGTGTGTGTATGTGTGCACATGCGTCACGCCGGTAGCCAGCATGCCGGTATGCCGCCCCAACAAACATACAAAATATAACATCTCACCCGTTGTAACTGCCATCCTTAATGCAGCAGAGAAAGATAAGCTTTAGACATTAGTACCTAACATGTGGCTAGTCACAGTGCTATGGATTGCCTTCAAACAAGCCCTGGCCAGCGGCCGTGTCTACAAACAACTGAGGCAAACCCATGACCCCGTCCAGCAACCACCATCGGACGGGGAAGACCCCCCCCCTGGATTTTAACAACTACGTGCTCCAACTTCAATGCCATGAAAGGACAATGTTCGAGACTCATGAAAGACAATTCAGGAAACCATTGGATACCAAACTACTCCAAGAAAGAGCTTACTTTGCCTGCTGCGGCGATCAAGCGAAGTGGAGTAAAGTGGCATCAATCCTAACCAGAGTACTCTTCCAAAATGGAATATTCCGCACAGGAAATAACGGGAAAGAGTTTAGATTACCACTCCTGAAATGCGCAACACGGATTCTAAAAAAGTTTCCATTGAGCGATAAACATCCAACTGAGTTTACACCGGCTTCCATTACTTCCTGGAATTGAGAAACAGTTGATCTTCGTGAGAGACGTCATCCAACCATCGCTCAGCAGAGGGGCAGCAGACGACACCACAAATGCAAAAGGACAGTAAGCAGAGACAAACTGTCGTACCTATGGCAGCACTGCAGGTCCAAAGCTATTGACATAATTCTAAATGATAGCATGTTTCCCGCCAACTGTCAATGATACTACTGACGTTTATCGTTTAAGTACGTTTAAGTACTTTATGGCCAAATGTCAATCACCCCTGACCCAAACACTGACCCCGCCCCTTTGGTCAAGAAGCATAGAGACAGTTATACCATATTATTATCCATCCACTGCACAAATTCATGAGACATGAGACCATCAAAGCCAGAAAACCCAAGTCCACCCAAATACTACCATATTTATTTAACACCTGTTTGATTAAGAAAGGTGCCAGGATCATGGAGGGGGCCCTCATCCATAGAATACCTAAGAAAGACAACATTCCAAGCGACCCATCCACATGAAGAGACATCTCTCTCCTTCCCACTGTCTACAAGATTTTCATGAAATGTCTGCTTGGCCGCATCCTCCCATGGCTTATGGACACAGGCATCCTCTCACCCAAACAAAAAGCTTACATAGACAGACAGGGTATAAACGATCATGTGTTCTGCCTTAAAACTGGAGTTGATGATTTTAAAAATGAATCATGTAAATTTTATACTGTATTCCTAGATTTTAGAGATACCTTTGGAACGCTATCCCACAAAATGATGCTGAATTCACTGGAGGAGATCCATCTACCTCAGCCCTTTGTAGACATCATAACGGATGTATATAAGGGATCTTTTCTGCAGGTGATCTGTGGACACCCACTCACAGAGCCCATTCAGATCCCCAAACCCTGTTCAGGGTTACGCTGACGATGTCGAGGTGTCCTCCAGAGACGAGAGTCGTACACAACATGCTGGCCAGAACAGATGAATTTCTTCACTGGTCAAAGCAGGAGGTGAAGCACACCAAGTGTGCAGCTCGTTATGAGCGACACAGCGGTGGCAACCACTGGTATAAAGCCAAATCTGACAAACCACCCTCCTTCACAATAATGGGACAGCCTATCAGGGTCTACTCACGCCGCGAGTCATACACCTATCTTGGCCATAACATCAACATTGCGGGTGAGTGGGGGCATCAGGCACAGGAGCTATGTTGTGCCTATAAGAATATAATCGATCTAATTGATTCCTCCCCACTCCCTGTAGTCATGAAACTGGACGCTATCAGAGAGGTGGCCCTGGCAAAGGTACAACCCCTCTTTGCAAACGTCCACATCCTGCAAAATGTCTTACGGGACATGAACAATAAAACAGTCCAGGCTGTCAGAAAATGGCTAGGGCTGAACTCACACTCTACCCGGGATCTCATCTTCCTCTCACATAAAGAGGGGGGGCTGGGTGTCCCAAACGGGTGGGTATACACTGCTTACAGGCTGACACACCTCATCAGCATGCTCAACAATGATGATGCCACTGTCGGAGAGCTTGCCAGAGCTTCCCTCCTGCTGGACCTCAGGAAGAGGAAGGTCCCTCTGGCCAAAGTAGGCCAGGACAGCTTCCTAGGCTTTGGGAGGAAAAGTTGTCACCGACCCATCTGTAACCACAGAGGCTACTGTATACCACAACGAGGCACAACACATACTACAGAACACAACAGCAGAGATTCCTTCTTAACATAAAACAAACAGAGACCCTACAACACTGGACTGGACTTAGAATGCAGGGAAAGCTAGCATGCCTAGACTTTGCCGACCACTCTGCTTCCCACTCCATGTACAAAAATGCTGCTGTTGGGTAGGACATCCTCTGTTTCTCTGCCAAAGCTGCAGATGCTACCTACCAAATACAATCTGGCATTATGGCACCCTGCACACCACCATCCACACTGTATAATGCACTCTGGCCATCAACTTGAATCAGTTGCCCATATTGTGAATGGCTGTACTATGTACAAAGGACTGTATACTGCACGCCATGACCGACTTGTCGATCTGATTTCCAGCAATGTTAAAGAAGTATTTCTAGAAAATGTGACCATGTACAAACATTCACGCATCATGCCGGAATGGTTTAGGAGCTCTATTGATGTGATGTGTAACATCCTAAATACCCCTGATGTTGTGTTTTTAAACAAAGACAGAAGGGAAGTGCTCTTACTTGAGATAGGCTGCGTGTTTGATCTGTACATGGAAATTTCTTTCAATAATAAAATCGTTAAATACCAGCCCATTCTGGAAATACTATGGGACCTAGGCTACCACTGCAAGCTCATAGTGTTTATTTTTGGCAGCTTGTTGCATGTCCACAACCGTGTTTTCAGTGGGTTAAGGCTGGCAGGGCTCTCTAGCAGAAAATCGAAACAATTAGCAAAGTTCTTCTCCATATCATCAGTGATAGGCAGTCTGGCAGTGTGGCGCAGGAGATGTTTTTTGTACCCTTGAACAAAGACCTATCTCATCTCTGAAATATTTGAATCCTGTCTCTTATAATGTGATTCGTGGATTCAAATAAAGAATTAAAATGTGTGAGTGTGTGTGTGTGTGTGTGTGTGTGCATTTCCATGTATGTTCGTGCACATGTGAGTGTGTGTGCGGTGTGTGTATGAGGTGTGTATGTGCGTGCTTATGGTGTATTTATGCTTGCTGTGTGTGTGTGTGAATGGCAGGCTGCTTGGCACATGCGCACATGAGTAACTTGAGTAACTGGTGCGACAGGCCTGCTATTATACTAGTAAGATATATTTAAAGCTATTTAACTTTATATATATATATATATGATGCTATTTATCCTTGTATACATATATCAATATATATAATGCTTTTTTTATTTTTTTATATATACTGTATATATTTTGAGGACATACATTGAATTACGGAGCTTTAATTCAGTAAGATTAGTGCTAATTTGATCTGTAACTGTCTGCAAATGGTTTGTTTACATGGGACTTAATTGGTTTTAATTCACACATTCGTGTCACAAGTTGTTAATCCAAGAGTTGGACCGAACAGGCTTTTATGAATAAAAAAAACACATGGAAACATAAAATGAGGGAAATCCAAAGAATCGCATTATTATTAATTTCACAGATTTAAGATGAATATGGTTTTATTATTTCTTTGTTTGTTTCTCTTTCAAAGACAATCTGTGCAACGGAAAGTTCCACAAGCACCTGCAGGACCTTTACGCCCCGCTGGTGGTGCGTTACGTGGACCTGATGGAGTCCTCCATAGCCCAGTCCATCCACCGCGGCTTCCAGAGGGAGTCCTGGGAGCCTGTCAAGTGAGACACGCTCTGTTTCCTCTGAACCCTTCCTCCAGGCATCCTGGTGCCGCTTCGCATGGTCTTAACCCTCATGGGGGGTCTGCTGCTTCATTGCACCAGGGCGCAGGAAGTAGACTTCTCTGCTGGGTTAGACCAGGACCCGGCCCTGGTTCATAAAGGAGCTGATCCAGCAGAGCCATAATGAGTGTTGATGGTCACCTGTGAGTCCACGACCCGGCCCTGCTTCATAGAGGAGCAGAAGGTCCAAAGTAGCCAACATATCAGAGTCAAGCACTAGCATTCCGCTGAGGCCCTGCAGTCCAAGGCCCCACTGGAAGGCACCTATTTATGACTCTGAGTTTGTATCTGTCTCAAAGAGACTTTAGCGCACATCCTTGGCATGATCTTGGCATCTGTTCTCCACCCTAAACCAAGGGCTCGCTCAAGGAGCCGCACCCGCTGGCTTCTTTCAAGCACGCTAAATTTATCCCGACATTGTTAATGAGATTTGTGACTCGCGGCTGCTCCGAGACAACAAGTAGAGTCGGGATACAGACGAGTGTACTGCATGTGGATCGTAGAGGAATGGCCTCTTCTTGTTTCATGACCGTATGTCGCTTGATTTGTAGCTTGGTGCTGGTTGTGTGAGTTCAAATGTTTTTGTTTGAGTAATGCACAGCCTGCTTCATTGGAATAATCCAGAGCTCTTATATATCAATGTTTCCATGAATATCTTTATCAGGGTCTAAAGTAAACATTTGACCAAATCGTCTGTACACATGTTAATATACGTGCAGGATCCTGATATTGAGGAATAAGCCCTGCTATGTTTAGCTAGCATAATTAAAAGCACGCGGCACATCTCTACAATTCCCTTTAAACATTATTTATGACACTTGCAAATCTCGGGTGAAACCTCTTCTGCAGTGACAACAGGAGAGGTGTGAAAACAGCTCCCCACATCCACAGCAGACATCCCGCCTCCTGTGGAGTGTGACCATGGTGCCACAGCTCGCTCTCTGCCGCTCTGCTGAGCAATGCGCTCAGGCAGACGTGTGCACGCAGACCTGGTGGAACACAGGGCCACATACCCGGGCTTTAGGGCCTGCTGCAGGACCCAAAACTGTCTGCCGTTCCCGACGAGGGAAATATGTAGATTGCAGCATTACAGAGCCAGCTCTAATACTGTGTACTTTAATACCAGCTTTAAATATCAGGTGGTTTGTAAGTCAGCCAAACTCAATTTGGAGGAGACGTGCAAAAGGTGTTGAGCGGTAGGAATGAATATGGAAGGAGTCGCATGGATCCGGCTTCCTATTGCCAACATTTAAGCTGGAAGCCAAGCTGATGCCAATGTGACAGCATGGGGCTTACAGGAACAAGAAGAACAATCACATTCTTCTTTTGGCTACAGCTAGAGTAGACTTGTAGCATCACATCAGTTTGCTGTGATGTGTGGGCCTCCCCTTCTGCCCCTCAGTCGGCGCTTTGTCTCGCTCTGGTGAGGAACGATGTTTCAATGGACTGCTTCCATCTCTAGCTCGTTTGGTCTGACATCAAGCTACATTAGCTAACAACCAGTGCTTCCACTAACCCGCTCCCAGCTCTTCAGGAACCTGGTTTATCTGACTCTCAATCTCTGCCAGTGTTTTATTGCCTATGGCGTTGATGCCGCCATATGTATACAGACAAAGTCCCAACCCTGCCAATATTGTCTGTTAGCTCTTTTCATGATATTTACTCAAACCTCACATCCTGCTAGTCAGCGAAAGGGACAACGTTGAACTACCTTCCCAAACACAGATTAAAGAATCTACTTCCAACATCGGACAAATCAGTGGATCGCATAAACCTCCATGTTAAATGTGTAAGATGGATTTATACTCATCAAGGAAATGTGAAAATATTAAATATACATATTTTGGTTTCAGTAGTGGGCCCAGGATTTACCAACAGATTTTTACCTACGGATTTTTATTAACGGAAGTCAGTTTGTGTTATGGGCTTATTGCTTTGTGTTTTTCATCTAAGTGATGGGCTTGGATGAAAAACATATTTAAAAGTTAGGCAATCTACTATCGGATCAGTATGAGGCCAGAGAAGGTAATCACAGACACACAAATCCACCCCAAAAAGCATCCAAAGGGGATAGCCTGGGATGCCATAAAGGGCAGAACGATGTCCTCGCTGTACCAGTACGAGTCCCAGTCAGCCCAAGGCCATGGATCACTTCCATTGCTGCTAAACTATCACCATCAACCACCATCATATGCTTATAAAAAGTGATGGGGACAAAATCAGCTATTTCAGAAAGTGCTGTCCCTAGCATCCCCAGTGTATATTTCACCTATGAACACCTTTATTATGATCATGATAATAATGATTATGGCATAATTAAACCTCCACCATTCATGAAGGATCCCAGATGATCCTTCATGTTCCTCTGTTTCCTCACCTTCCATCAAGCTATGACTTCCTCCTCTGATGTTTGACCATTGTGATATGCCTTGTGAACCCCACGCAGTAACGGTTCAGGAACCTCAGAGGATCTTTTCTGGAAGCTGGACGCTCTGCAGACCTTCATCAGAGACCTTCACTGGCCTGAGGAAGAGTTTGGCAAGCACCTGGAGAGCCGTCTGAAGCTCATGTCAAGCGACATGATAGAGTCCTGCATCAAGAGGTGAGAGCTGGCACCTGATAGAATCCTGCATCAAGAGGGGAGACCTTTACCATGTAAGCTGCCTAGTGCCGCACCAGCTTGGGCGGGTGGCCCTATGTTGGTCACACGCTCACGCAGAGACCAGGTACAAGGTGAAGACTCTTTACCTTTGATTTAGCACTTGGTGACTAAACTCTTGAAGTCCAGGCTATCACACGCTATCTCGGATGATCAGCCTCCCACATTTCTCTGGGCATCCTGAAGGCTAATTTGAATCCCAAGGGTAGAGCGATCTGCAATAATGGTTCACACTCTGTGGAATAACCTGCCACAGGTGGCCCGTGGTGCAGAACAATAGTTTAAAACCCGACTTACTCATCCTACTGCTTTTCAAAGGTTGAACTAAAGGTGCTCTATGATGATGTTGCTAAATACTCATAATCATAATACATAATCATTAACCTAAGATTTTAGTTATTTATTGTATTTACTATTTTTAATCAGTTGTGCCCCCCCCCCCCCCCCCCCCCCCCCCCCCCCCCCCCGGGTCCCCCCAGGACCCGCGTGGCCTTTGAGGTCCGTCTCCAGAAGAGCAGCCGCGCCACAGACTTCCGCGTGCCACAGTCCATCTGCACCATGTTCAACGTGATGGTGGACGCCAAGGCCCAGTCCGCCAAGCTCTGCGCCATGGAGCTGGGCCAGGAGGTAGGACCTGAGGGTGTGTGTGTGCGTGTGTGTGTGTGTGTGTGTGTGTGTGTGCGTGTGTGAGATAGCCTTGACTTCAATTTGAGTGGTAGGACTTTTGAAATGTGTGGCCATGTTACCACTAATGACTAACAATGAATAAATTCATGAGGTATGTTTTCATGAAATTATAATTTTAAATATGAAGAAATCAAATCAAAGTCTTACTCCACTGCTGTTTAAATACACTGAATTTTGGATTAGCAATTGTTATTGTTTATTGTTATGTTATTGTTTTTATTAATCAATGAATTCACAGAATTGTGGTTTTATTGACTAAGTTTAGATGGTTAGATTGAAATCCTCTTTAAAGGAACATTTTTAAGATAATTGTTATTGCTCTGCCTAACTCTGCGTTAGTTTAGCGTGGATGATCTCCCCTCTCAATGGCACACAGTCTGACACCTGATTTGCATTAGACAACGTAACAACACCCAAAAACTCTTGAATCGTTTGATTTACAACTGGTACTTCTCAATCTTTCTTCTGTTTCATTCCTACCCTGTTTCTGATTTGACATGTCAAAGTTCGTTAGAGAATGGGTAAGTAAGTGTGGCTAACAATCAATTTAAATCTCACCCCTGGTCCCAAATGTATAATTAGCTTTCCCGTTCCCCCTGTCTGTCTCCCTACACTTGCAATTGTTTGGATTTCATTAGCATATGTGTTGACGTATTGAATATACATGGGATAGAAGTGAGAGTTCTCATGTTCGCGGATTCTTGAAGCTGATACCAATTACCAATGCTGAATTAATTACCCGAGAATCCGTAAAGACGCTTCCTTGGCTCCACAGGCCCAGAACAAAAGGATTGAGATCACAGTGGCTGCCTGCAGCCGTGGAGATGCTGCTCCACTCACACCGCCATGCATTCATCATGGAGCCAGTGCATTATGGGGGCTGGTTCCTTATTACTCTTAGCTCCAGCGGGGTGGGAATGTTAGTGTAGAGGTGACTGCTGGATCACCATCTTGCAGTTAACGAGTAATTTCTCCTGAAACTCAATTTGTTTCAGTAAAAAGAATAGTTCAGCCAGCTCGCCTGGAAGAGATGGAGTAAGAGCAGCTGTGAATCTCAATGGTTGTAGATGTGGGTCTTATCTGTACTACCCCCCCGTCTCCCAACCCGTCTCCCAACTAAAACCTCCTTCATACCAGACCCCAGGCATCACTGGTTGATGTCAAATAATGCTTCTTGTTTCTCTGTGTCACCTACATCCTTGCCCTTGTAACTAATCCTAGTTGTACCCTCTAACACCTTGGATGCGGACATTGCACCCTGTTCTCCAACTTAAGGACCTGATAGGTCATTCGTGAGTACGAACCAAAACGCCCCCTATGAGCGTTCCATGGTGCAGCTCCTCTTGACATCTGCAATAAACAAAATAGATGACATTCATTTGATTCTCAGTGGTTAAGGCTGAAATTTAGTTTCAGAATTAAAATGCATTTTGGTCAAATTTCAGAGAGAATTTTAATTTTTCATAGCCTTTGTTCATTGAATATATATGATGTTAAGTTTGTTAGTTTATGCAACATTTTGCCCCTTTTGACCTTTGAAAAAAATCGCTCAAATATCTCTGTTTTCTTCTAAGAACATAATCAAACAGCACTATCCATTTGTCATGGTGGTGTTTTAAAACATAGCGTTTCTTATATAATGAACCCTTGAATAGACTTTCTGACGAAGCAAACACCATTCCTGGTTTCCAGTCGGACTCGTCCGTTCCAAAGAGGTAGAATAACTATAATCCCTGAGTCTCTCAGAAACCATCAGTTACATATGACAACAACTAAACAGCTCAAGTGAGAACGTAAGGGAAGGACACAAGGATTCAAACAACATGCTAGCTGGTTTAAGGTATAGCAGCATCCATATCAATATCCATGGCAACCATAGAAATCGTTGCTGACATACAAAAAAATTCAATGAACATTTCTCTAGGAATGTCAATCAAAAATATATTTATATCAAAAATGTTATCAAAATTAATTAAATATTATGCAAAGTAAAAAAAAATCTCTAGAAACGTTATCAGAATGGATAGGGGCACATTTCCAGAGAACGCTCATGCAGGTCGGTTTGAGTTAATGATGTGAATGTTGAGGTCTTCATTTATACGTGATTTATTAGGGCTGGGGTTAAACTATGTTTACCCTAAACCCTATGCTAATGCTATATCGTTTTGCTTATTACTTCATTAACCCATGTTAATTGTTCATGGGTGTTCCCTAATTATAAGGTGTTGTAAATGATTATTTGAACTCAGTGAAGATGTGTTTGTTGTAACGATTTTCTATAAATTATATTTTCACTATTTCAAAACGACTTACTATTTTAAGAGTTAGAGTAGATTCCGTTTCATGTTTTAATGGCTGTGAGACCAGTGAGATGTCCCCGTAGCAGTTGTCTGCGTGGCCAGTGGAGCAGAGTAACAGTGGCTCTGTCGTTCTGTTTCCAGAGACAATACCATTCTCAGATCGACAACCTGATTGAGGAGACGGTGAAGGAGATGATCACTCTACTGGTAGCAAAGGTAGGCTGACCCCCGCTCGATGGAACCCGTTCAAACCTCCACATGGTCCGACACCAACGTATAGCACGAGGAAACCATGAATTGAATGTGTTCATTTAACAGTATCAATGGAAACTGCATCAAAACAAAGCGCTTTGTCGGTAATTTGACTGTAATAGAACAAACCGAGTCAATGTTGGAAAGGTCTCTGTTTGGAGAGACAACGCTATTCTTTAGTAATGTGACTGGAGTACTACAGCAACATGAATAAAGAGTTACTGGTTATTCAATGTGTAATAAAAGCAACATTACAGCTACACTGGCTACAATTGGAGAGCTGTATAGAGAGCAGAAAAGAGTAACAGAGAGCAAGAGTTTAAAACGAAAGAACCAAGAGCACCTCCCTCTCTGCTCCCTCTCTCCACCCCTCTCTCTCTCTCCCTCTTTCCTCCCTCCCTCTCTGCTACCTCTCTCCCTCCCTCCTTTCCTCTCTCCTCCCTTCCTCCTTCTCTCCTCCCTCTTCCTCCCTCCCTCTCTTCTCTCTTTCTGCTCCCTCCCTCCCTCCCTCCCTCCCTCCCTCCTCTCTCTCTTCTCTGCTCCCTCTCTCTCACACCTGTGATTGACAGGGAAAAAGAATTCCCCCCATCCAACCAGGAAAGAGATGCCCCAACTGGTTATGAATTAGCCAGGTGTGGTCCAATCTAAATAGTCTCATACAGAATCAGGTGCACTCAACTAAGATATTCTCACAGTGCATTTCCCTCCACAGTCGACTGGCTATACCATTTCTACCAAGTGACCCTGAACTAATGTGTTTTGGACGCCCTCTCCAGCCCCTCTAACAGCCCCTCTGACAGCTCTCATGTGACAGAGCTATGGTAACTCTGTGTTCCCAGTTCATGGTCATCCTGGAGAGCGTCCTGGCCAAGCTGTCCCGCTACGACGAGGGAACGCTGTTCTCTTCCTTCCTGTCCTTCACCGTAAGACACACACACGGACACACACACGCACGCACGCACGCACACACGCACGCGCACACGCACACACACACACTTTGGCGACCCGGCCCCAGGAATGTCTCTGTCACGCTGGAAATTACCACACGCCAAGGTCCTTTCAAAGCCCCAAGGGGCATTTATTCAAGGTAACACGGAAAACGGTCTGGAGCTCCGTTCTTCCGGTGTTGTTCTCGCTTGTCGACATCGTCCCCGCGATTGTGTGGGATTAGGTCAGCTAGATCCGTTCCTGGAGGTTCCCTGGTCCGCTCCTGCTTCCAGTTTCCCTTCCGTAAGAGAACCTGTCACAGCCTTTTAAAGGTTTACCTGGTCTTGCTCGTCCTCCGCCGTAGGTGTTCTCCACTGCGCCGATTAGGGTGACGCAATGGACGCTCTCTGGCTCCGGCTGGTGGATATCGGCGGTATACGCCATCCACCACCTCTCCCCGGGGCCGCCTGGCCCGAGGGGTTGGGACTGGGTTGCCACACTCCTCCACCGCTGGTTGAAGCCCCGGGTTTTCTCTGACCGAACAGAGACAGGCATCTCTGTGGGACAGAGCGTCGGCGTTGGCGTGTTCCCTGTCTGGCCTGTGGTCCACCTGGAACCTGAAATCCTGGAGGGCCAAGTACCACCTCGTCACCCCGGCGTTCGAGTCCTTCGCGCTGGCCATCCACTTGAGTGGCGCATGGTTGGTGACGAGTGTGAACTCCCTGTCCAGGAGATAGTTCCTCAGCTTGTCCAGGGCCCACTTGATGGCCAGGGCCTCCTTCTCCACAGTGGAATAGTTCTTCTCATTGGAGAGGAGCTTTCTGCTAATGTAGGTCACTGGGTGTTCCTCTCCCACCCGGACCTGACAAAGTACTGCTCCCAGTCCCACTTCGGACGCGTCAGTGTGGACTATTAGGGGTAGAAAGAAATCAGGGGTTATCAGGACAGTCTCCGAGCAGAGGGCTTGTCTAAGGGTACCGAATGCTCTCTCTGCTGCCTCCGACCACGTTACCCGGTCTGGCAGGGCCTTCCGAATCAAATCATTTAGGGGACTGGCCAGAGTGGCGAAGCCGGGGATAAACCTCTGGTAGTACCCTAGCAGACCAAGAAATGATTTCACCTGCTTTTTGGAGGTGGGGCGGGGCCAGTTCGGGGTCGGACGTTTCCCCGTCCTACTTGGTACCCCAGGTAGGACGTCTCCTCCAGACCCAGGTGGCACTTGGTGGGGTTGGCCGTGAGTCCGGCCCTCCTCAACTCCCCCAGGACTGCCCACAGCTGCCGAAGGTGGACATCCCAGCTGGCGCTGTGGATGATGATGTCGTCTATATAGGTGGCTGCGTACGCCTGGTGCGTCCGAAGGAGCTGGTCCATCATCCTCTGGATCGTGGCAGGTGCGCCATGGACGCCGAATGGGAGGACCGTGTATTGGTATAGACCCCCCAGGGTCGCAAACGCAGTTTTCTCCCGCGCGGTTCTGGTGAGCGGCCCCTGCCAGTACGCCTTTGTGAGGTCCAGGGTGGTGGGGTAGCGGGCGGGACCGAGCCCCTCAATTAGTTTATTGACCCTGGGCATGGGGTAGGCGTCGAAATCCGAGACCTCATTGAGTCTCCAGAAGTCATTGCAAAACCTGAATGTCCCATCGGGTTTGGGTACTAGGACGACGGGACTAGACCAGGTGCTGCGTGACTCCTCTATGACTCGGAGCCAGAGCATTCTGGCGACCTCCTCCCGGATAGCGTTTCTCTGGGCTTCCGGGACCCGGTAGGGGGGGAAGCGCACTGTGATGCCTGGCGCCGTCCTAATATCGTGTTGGGCCACCGTGGTCCTGCCTGGTACTTCCGAGAACACATCCTGGTGTCAAGGATGATTTCTTCAAGATCCTGCTTCTGGGCGGGGCTGAGGTCGTCTCCCACGGGGACCACCAGTATGTTGCGCCGGGCGGCCAGACCCAGGGGAGCCGGTATCGGGGAGGTATCCGTCTGCCACTGCTTCAGCAGGTTGATATGGTAGATATAGTTGGGTATATAGTTGGGTGGGTTTGCGTCTCCTGGGCTGCCGTACCTGGTAGATCACCTCCCCAACCCTGTCCACGACCTCGTAAGGCCCGTGCCACTTGGCCAAGAATTTGCAATCCGCCATTGGTCAGAGTACCATGACCAGGTCTCCGGGCCGAAATATGCGCAGCTGGGCACCCCTGTTGTAGACCCGGGCCTGGGCCTACTGGGCCTGTCGGAGGTGGTGGGCCAGACGATGGGCCAGACCTGCACCATGCGGTCCCTCACCTGCTCCACGTGGTCCACCATGGTGCAATAGGGGGATGGCCCACTCTCCCACGCCTCCTTGGTGAGGTCGAGGAGTCCCCTTGGTCTTCTCCCATACAGCAACTCGAAGGGTGAGAAACCCGTAGAGGCTTGGGGTACTTCGCGGATGGCGAATAGAACGTGGGGCAGGAGCTGGTCCCAATTCTTCCAGTCTGTGTCCATGACCTTCTTTAGCATTTGGTTGAGGGTCTTATTGAAGCGTTCCAGGGGTCCGTTGGTCTGGGGGTGGTACACCGAGGTCGGAGCTGTTTCACCTGGATGAGGCTAAGCAGTTCTTTCATTACCCGGGAAATGAAACAGGACCCCTGGTCTGTTAGGACTTCTCTGGCTATCCCTAACAGATGGGAGTGGGCCATGAACAGTACCTTGCTAACATACGGGCGGGGTACCACCAGCTGTTCGGTCACCATCCCCCCCTTCTCAACTACCCGATAGAGCAGAGACCCCCTTTGGTGCTGAAGTGAGGGTGTGGCAAGCAACTCACCGACTCCCTCGCTTGGCCATCATGGGCGAGGACGTGGCTCCAGGCATGCTTCAGGGCATCGTCCTGTAGTTGGGCGCTGGCGAACTGCCCGGGTCGATCCGTTCCTCCCCCCCCCCGGTCAGTATAGACCGTCGCGATTCCCATTGAAACAAATGGCGCGGTGATTCGTCTTCAAAACGAGAGCTGGTAAATTGTGAAAAATGAATTAAACTGTAATCAGACAGCGCGGTTATATGCTAGAGTATCTGTGGTATAAAGGCTGGGATGAATTTCGAATTATATATATGTACAATGCATAATGTTAGCTCACAGCTGAGTGGACTATACCTGCCGTTGCCAAGTCGTAGCTAAGGTCCGTCCTATTTACTGGAGGAGTGAACATTGTTTCCGTTTCATAAGAATCTTACGGGAGGGTAATGATTGGAAAATATCATGCATTTTGAATTTCCAAATAGCACACCAACATTTTATTTCTGTCTCGTCTCGTCAACGAAAACAAAACGTACATTTCGTCATAGTTTTTATTATGAAAGATCTCTTTTTAGCAACGTCTCGCCTTAGTCATGGAAAAAATGTCATTGAAGAACATTTTTCGTCATATTTTCCGTTAACGAAATTAACACTGGTCCGTCCCCCTCGGTCCCGTCGTCCTGCGCTGACGATTCTGTTGGGGTTGAGGGGGCCAGCCGAGCCCCATAAGTGGGTCAGCCGGTTCGTCCGTGCAGTCGTGGCGGGTCCCACCATGGTCGGGAACCCTGAGAAGGGATACGGGGAAGTGGGGCACGATCCCGGCCCGTGCCGTAAACACCCCTCGGGAGGCCCTCACGACCACATGGCAAGTCTCATACCTGCGGGTGTCCCCATGCACACAGGCAACCTCTATTGGCTCGCCTCGCCGCCCCCCCGCCAGGTCTGGGTGCAGGAGGGTCACTATACTGCCGGTGTCCAGGAGGGCTTGATTGTCCTTATTCCCTACCCGTACAGGGAGAGTTGGGGACCCAGGCTTCTGATGTGTCCAACAGGTGGCCAGGAGACACGGTCCTGACCGTCACCCTTCGGCGAAGGTCGAAGGCATGGATACATTCCGGTCTCCGGGACACTGTCGGGCTAGGTGTCCCGTATGTCCGCAGCTGAAGCTGAAGCGCCTATCCTCTCGGGGCTCCTGGGAGAGGGTCGGTGGCCTCGGTGGGGGTGATCGCTGAGAGGAATTCGGTCCTCGTCTGTCCTTTCGTGTCTCGGTGGGTCGCGATGTATCCCGGACGCTGAAACTCAGCCATTGTGCCACCTACCAGTTCTCCAGTTGCTGGACCAACTCGTCCACCGTGTCTGGGTGGTTGTTGGCGAGGGTTATCCGGGCGTCTGGCGGTAGCTGACGGATGGTATTGTCTATTACGATCTGATCCAGGAGGCTTGGACTTTCCCCGGCCGCGAGCCATCTCCTGATCCAGGAGGCTGGGACTTTCCCAGCCTGCCGTGCTGGGAGATTTGAGTCCGTACTGCGCTTTGGATATCGAATCGCCAGTCGTGGAATCGCTGTAGGTTATAACTATGGCCAGTATCGCCTGCTTTAACTCCGGGTACTGACTGGCGCGTTCCGGCGTCAGATCCTGGCTCGCCTACTATGCGGGTCCGGTGAGGAAGGGGGACAGTATGTGAGCCCACTGGTCCACCGGCCAGCTCTCCCGACGAGCTGTCCTTTCAAACACCTCCAGGTAGGCCTCCACGTCGTCATCCATCCCGAGTTTGGTAAGGTGGCTGGTAGGCGCGGAGGTCGGGGTTTCGCGCACTGCTTGCTGGGTGAGTCGTAGTACCGACTCCTGGAGGAGGACGAGGCTCTCGGCGGTGTCTCTCTGGGTGGCGGCTGCCAGGGCTTGGTCCCGTTGCTGACGCTGGGTGGCGGCCGCAGCTACGGCGCCTTCCGGGTTCTGCATTGGCGTGTGGGCTGGTAATCCCAAGTAGTCCGTAGCATGGTCAAACTGCCTGCATTCTCCACCACATGTGGCGACCCGGCCCCTGGAATGTCTCTGTCATGTTGGAAATGACCACACGCCAAGGTCCGTTCAAAGCCCCGAGGCATTTATTCAAGGCAACACGGAAAACGTGTGGGTCTGTGCCCAACGTGGGAAAAACGGGAAATAATATTGATGGCTCCGTGAGTCACAAGAGAGTCAATGCTGTTGTCCTTCCGGCCCGGCCGGTCTTGTCCCTGAAGAGGGATATCGCTCAGGTCTGGAGCTTCGTTCCTCCGGTGTTGTTCTTGCTTGTCATCGTCATCCCCGCGAGCGTTGGGGAAAAGGTCCACTAGATCCATTCCTGGAGGTTCCCTGGTCCGCTCCTGCTTCCAGCTTCCCTCCCGTAAGAGAACCTGTCACAGCCTTTTAAAGGATTACCTGGTCTTGCTCGTCCTCCGCCACAGGTGTTCTCCACTGCGCCGATTAGAGTGACGCAACGGACGCTCTCTGGTTCCGGCTGGTGGATATTAGCGATATACGCCATCCACCATCTCTCCCCGGGGCTGCCTGGCCCAAGGGGTTGGGACCGGGTTGCCACAACACACACACACACACACACACACACACACACACAAACACACACACACACACACACACACACACACACACACACACATACACATACACATACACATACACACAAACGCACACGCATACACAGGCATGCGCACACCAACATACACACACACATATACACACAAGCACACACGGGCACACAAATGCATGCACACACACAAACAAACACACACACACACGCATGCACATGCACACACACACCCACACACCCACATAACCCAGACCCATTACCACTTAATCAATAAGCAGCAAATGATAGCGCGCTCCACAACAATGTGCTCCTGCGTTCATGAGGACGGTTAGGAGGCCGGCGGGACTCTAAGAGCCATCTTCTTTATTTACATTGCTAGCATGTTGATCAGTAAAAGCGGCCCCTAGATTGAAGCATCTCAGTGGAACAGCAGGTCGCCAAACAAGGATTGTAAACAAAATAATTTTGCAACATTATTTGATGTCTGAGCTGAAGAGAGGTGTGCAAGCAGCCTCACGTAGCCAATATGCAATCATTTCCCTCATATTCAATCCCAGAACCACATTTTCTTTCTATGCACTTTGATTATTTTGCTTGGTTATTCCCTTTCCATTCCAAATATCTTAACTCACTTAACAACCCAATCGGTGGTGGGGTAAATAGTTCAGGCTGAATTTTGAAATGCACTTTGAGAGCGCTTGAGAGAAGTAAAGGAGCAGGTTCTACTGCAGGTGACCAGGACCTCCTGTAGGCACACTGTGGTGCTATGAAGCCATGCTGTGGAGAACTGGTAGAGCTCTAACACTTTCACCCCATCTCTCCCCATCTACCTCAAGGTGAAAGCTGCCTCTAAGTATGTGGATGTTCCTGTAAGTGACAGCTAATTATTATGGTGTCTGTCTGTCTGTCTGTGTTACACCTTATGGCCTGTGTACTTCCAAAGGATAGAACTATGTTGTGGTGTGTGTGTGTGTGTGTGTGTGTGTGTGTGGTCTGTCTCTGTGTGTGTGTGTGTGTGTGTGTGTGTGTGTGTGTGTGTGTGTGTGTGTGTGTGCGCGATGGGGTACTTTGTGTTTGTCTGTCTGTCTGCCTTACACGTTATGGCCTGTATACTTTAAGAGGAGCGTGTTATGTCATTGTGGAGTGAGTGTCTGTGCGTGTTTGTTTGGATTCCTAGACTCTAGTCATTAGTCGATTGGACCATCCAGTTCCTTGATAAAGCATCTCATTTCACACTTGCCATCTATTTGTTTTGTGAATTGCATAACACTTGGCCGAGCGTGCGCCAAGCCGCTCTGCAGACGAAGCATTTGCATTTCCCCGTTCACAAGTGTCCCATGGTTCTCCTGCATGTGTCCATTCATATGCATACAGCCGTCCCTGCCAACAGCGCCAGCCGTGGCGTTGCTGCACGCCGTGCGGTTGTGATCCCATGTTGTAAAACAACAAGCCACTGATCTGGGAACAGCAAGGCCCGGAGCTACAAATAGCATTTTAATCTGCCCACCATGGCCTTCGTCCGTGTAATAAACCGATACTTCTTCCAAATTAAAAGCACTGTAAACCAATCTAAAGTGGCACTGAGTATGTTTTGCCCGTGATGCTTATTGTGTGTTTAATGTATCAAAGTACGATTTGGGAAGGGATAGTCCAATTGCACATTCCTTTGCGCGTTGGCAGATTGGACTGATGTGTTGAAAGTACAGAGGAAGTGGAAGTGAAGATAAGGACTCTGCAGGATCTTGACTTGAGTCACCAGTTAGGAGAGGCCTGTGATGGCTTGAGACTGGGGTCCCAGTGCTTTGTAGTTCCCTGTGGACCGCAGGGTAGTGTGACGTGTAGAGAGACTCAGGGAGCGAACACATTCAGGCAGGGAACAGCTACCACTTCATTAAGCAGACAGAACCTTTCATGTTTTGCATCCGCAATGCTGATGAATAATGAATGCAAAGTCTGCACTAGTGAATGTGATTATGTTGCCTTATTCCCCGTAACAATGGTAAAGAAGGGACTCTATGACACATAAGTACTGGACATTGGGATGGAGTTTGCATATCACGTATAACATATAACAGAGAAATAAAAGGAACGACTGAAGCAGAAGAAGGAACAAGGACAGCAGTCTGTGACAAAGCAATGGATCTGATGAAGTTATAGCATATGAAGTCCAAACAACTGGAAATGTTCAGACAATGTGAAGTGGCATTCTCTCAAACAAGATCAGTTACCAATGTTTCTGGTTCATGTGCGGCTGAGCCACAGATAGCGTTGTGTTTAAGAACACCTGTTGTCCTTGATGTCTTGTTGTGCGTTGTGAAGTAATGACTCTAGATGTTGTGCGCTCCCTCCCCAGCCTGCCAGAGGCTTTAACGTTGTGGGACTCCTTTACTTCTTGTACCTGCAGAAGCCGGGCATGGACGTGGCGGACGGCTATGTGACCTTCATGCGCCACTCCCAGGACATGCTGCGGGACAAGGTCAACGAGGAGGTCTACATAGAGAGGCTGTTTGATGTGAGTATGCTACTCACTGGGGGGCTACAGGGGGTCCAATGAAGAGGGTCCTGCTCCAGGGGGTCCTTCTCCTCACTGGGGGGCTACAGGGGGTCCAATGAAGAGGGTCCTGCTCCAGGGGGTCCTTCTCCTCACTGGGGGGCTACAGGGGGTCCAATGAAGAGGGTCCTCTCCAGGGGGTCCTGTTTCTCACTGGGGGGTCCTATAGGGGGTCCTGCTCCTCACTGGGGGGCTACAGGGGGTCCAATGAAGAGGGTCCTGCTCCAGGGGGTCCTTCTCCTCACTGGGGGGCTATGAGGGGTCCTGCTCCTCACTGGGGGGCTATGAGGGGTCCTGCTCCTCACTGGGGGGCTACAGGGGGTCCAATGAAGAGGGTCCTCTCCAGGGGGTCCTGTTTCTCACTGGGGGGCTATAGGGGGTCCTGCTCCTCACTGGGGGGCTATAGGGGGTCCTTCTCCTCACTGGGGGGCTATAGGGGGTCCTTCTCCTCACTGGGGGGCTATAGGGGGTCCTGCTCCTCACTGGGGGGCTATAGGGGGTCCTGCTCCTCACTGGGGGGCTATAGGGGGTCCTTCTCCTCACTGGGGGGCTATAGGGGGTCCTGCTCCTCACTGGGGGGCTATGAGGGGTCCTTCTCCTCACTGGGGGGCTATAGGGGGTCCTTCTCCTCACTGGGGGGCTATAGGGGGTCCTGCTCCTCACTGGGGGGCTATAGGGGGTCCTGCTCCTCACTGGGGGGCTATAGGGGGTCCTGCTCCTCACTGGGGGGCTATAGGGGGTCCTGCTCCTCACTGGGGGGCTATGAGGGGTCCTGCTCCTCACTGGGGGGCTATAGGGGGTCCTTCTCCTCACTGGGGGGCTATAGGGGGTCCTTCTCCTCACTGGGGGGCTATAGGGGGTCCTGCTCCTCACTGGGGGGCTATAGGGGGTCCTGCTCCTCACTGGGGGGCTATAGGGGGTCCTTCTCCTCACTGGGGGGCTATAGGGGGTCCTTCTCCTCACTGGGGGGCTATAGGGGGTCCTTCTCCTCACTGGGGGGCTATAGGGGGTCCTTCTCCTCACTGGGGGGCTATAGGGGGTCCTGCTCCTCACTGGGGGGCTATAGGGGGTCCTTCTCCTCACTGGGGGGCTATAGGGGGTCCTGCTCCTCACTGGGGGGCTATAGGGGGTCCTTCTCCTCACTGGGGGGCTATAGGGGGTCCTGCTCCTCACTGGGGGGCTATAGGGGGTCCTTCTCCTCACTGGGGGGCTATAGGGGGTCCTGCTCCTCACTGGGGGGCTATAGGGGGTCCTTCTCCTCACTGGGGGGCTATAGGGGGTCCTTCTCCTCACTGGGGGGCTATAGGGGGTCCTGCTCCTCACTGGGGGGCTATAGGGGGTCCTGCTCCTCACTGGGGGGCTATAGGGGGTCCTTCTCCTCACTGGGGGGCTATAGGGGGTCCTTCTCCTCACTGGGGGGCTATAGGGGGTCCTTCTCCTCACTGGGGGGCTATAGGGGGTCCTGCTCCTCACTGGGGGGCTATAGGGGGTCCTGCTCCTCACTGGAGGGCTATAGGGGGTCCTTCTCCTCACTGGGGGGCTATAGGGGGTCCTGCTCCTCACTGGGGGGCTATAGGGGGTCCTTCTCCTCACTGGGGGGCTATAGGGGGTCCTTCTCCTCACTGGGGGGCTATAGGGGGTCCTGCTCCTCACTGGGGGGCTATAGGGGGTCCTGCTCCTCACTGGGGGGCTATAGGGGGTCCTGCTCCTCACTGGGGGGCTATAGGGGGTCCTGCTCCTCACTGGGGGGCTATAGGGGGTCCTGCTCCTCACTGGGGGGCTATAGGGGGTCCTTCTCCTCACTGGGGGGCTATAGGGGGTCCTGCTCCTCACTGGGGGGCTATAGGGGGTCCTGCTCCTCACTGGGGGGCTATAGGGTCCAGGAGTTGTCGAGGACTGCACAGCCTCAAGGACTCTTTGGTGGACCAGCTTTCTTATTTACTAATGATTGCCATTGCAGCCAATCGAAAATGTGAACACTGAAAAAGATTTACCTTCAACTCTTAAAGCAACAGTAGGCAATTTGGAGAAATAATTCAGAGTAAGCTAGTGGCCTGTTCCATTTGATTGGCCTGGCTTGACTGGGCTTGACTCGGTTTGACTCGTTTTGACTCAACCTGTTGACTTGAACAGGTTCGACCCGTCTGATCCGGTTTGACTCGGTTTGACCCGGGTTGACATGTCTGACCCGGTTTGAATCGGTTTGACCAAGTTTGACCAGATTTGACTCGGTTTGAACCTGTTTGACACAATCCTGGTCTGACTCGGCTTGACTCAGGTGTGACCTGGTTTGACTCAGATTGATTCAGTTTGACCCGGTTTGACACGGTTTTACTCGGTTTGACTTGAAACTCCACCTGAATATTATAGTACCGTCGACTTGGAATGTTTTGTTTAAGCCCAAAAAATTGTTGTGTTTCAGACAAACTAAATTAGATCTGCATTGATTAATTCAGATTCCCCTCTTTTGTTTCCTAATCCTACAAGCTCATTGAGAGCCCGTTTATTTCACATTGGTCTTGTTTACACATTGGAAAATATTGCTACAGAATGTCCTTGATATTAGGAAATATATTTGAGTGTCAAAATAAATATTGGCGATCAAATAGTGGGATATATTGTCCAATGTCTTATCTTTAGATAAGACAAAAAAAAAATTGTTTTGCAAGCTAATTTTCCTCAAACTTAAATCACTTGGCGTCCTTCTATATAAACCTACATTTAATTTTTAATTAGGCCTTTTCATATATAAATATATCTATAAATATTATATATGAAGGAATGAACGATCAAGCTCTTGACAACTCTTGCCATATTCTGCATGTAAGGCCTTCAGACACAAGGATGTTATTTTTAGGTCTTTATTCCTACATTTTGGAAGACAACTTCTCTCTGCAACGTTTTTTACGTCAGAGTATTTGATTTATTGATGCTGCCCGGAGGTAAAGACAATTTCAACAAATATGCAAAAAAACGCTTCTTGAGTAATTTGCCTACCCTAGCTGTTACTCAACTCTTTAGTAGTCCATTCATTTGACGCAACTCTTAATTGAACGATCCGCCAAGGCCAGCTCGGCCAATCCAACTAGCTAAAGCCATTTAACACTTGATGAAACATTGTTACTCAATAAAGAAAAGTTATTCACTAAGTTACCTACTTTGCTTCCTATTTAATCCCCAGCTGTGTGTGTGTTCATCCTGTCGGAGGCTTTCCTCTGTGTGGATGGCTGACTCTGGCTCGTCCAATTTGCAAAAAAACAAACTCTTCTGGTTGTGCTGCGGAGTCCCGCGCCTCCTTGCTGTTCACAGTCTTTTGTCTGGCGCTTGTTTGTTTGAGATGTTCAGGTCCTTGAGGAGGGATTACCCCTAATGCAATGGCTGCTCCATCTGAGCTGGCAAACAAGAGGTAATCAATGCAGGAAAAAAATAACAAAAGCCCTCTTTGTGTGGCGGCTCTGCTCTGCGTTTACAGGCCCTGCCCGTCCTAACACCGTGTACTTGTTTGCTTCCTTAGCCTATGCTCAAGTATAAGTCCCCCTGTACGACATTTAAATGCAACATTGTTCATGTGGATGTGTGCATTCGCCTGATACCTCCACCAATCGTCTGCTCAATGACTCCACAAGGAGTGGGGTGATTGGAGGTTCCTCGCTGTTCAGAATGTGGCGGGAGCAATGAAACTAAGATATGCAAAGTGCTGCCTTGTCGGGGTTAGACCTCCAAGCCAGATGCTGCCATATCTTTGCAGAGTGCGAATTCTGCTTCATATTTGTAGCGCAGCCCTAAAGATAATCTAATCATATTGCGATTAACGTAGCAAAGCCCACAGAGTGCAGTTATAGCGTGGCTGTATTTTTTTAGCTCACTTGGTACTGTTTTGTCTCCATTACTCTATGTCTGCCCCTACATGGCACTAGGACTGGTCTCCAGACTTCAGACTCTAACTTGTGGATTAAATCCATCCCCACTGGCTACATTGCTGCTGTGTCACTGGTCCACGACCTGTTCACAGCTGCTAAATGATTCATACCAAATGAATTATATTGCAACCCCTGAAAAAGGAAATTAAGTCTTTTAAACAGACAGAATGTCTGTTTAGTGAAAGAGTGAGAAGATGTACTTAAATGGAAAGAGTAAGTCCCTGAGCTTTAGACTTCACACAGAGTTCTGTTTTGACTCCATGAGATCCGGTGGGCTTTAGGCCTCATGGTGGTGTCTAATCTGTCCCTAAGAAAACCCCAGCAGCCAGGAGCCGGTCTCTCTGCCGGGAGGATGGATTATGGGATTGAGAGGAGGACTGCAGAGAGATGCTGTTCAAGAAGAGGGGAGCTGGAGAGACAAGACAGAGAAAGAAGAAGAAGAGGAGGAAGGTTGAGTGAAGCTAGCATGTGACCATGTGCCAGGACATGTGGCCTGCGAGCGCGTCAGCCGGTCTCCTATCATACCAGATTACACCCACAGACAGAACGTCTTATCGTGCTTATCCGTTCTGTGTGTGTGTGTCAATTCATGTGTGTCAATAAGTGTTTGTGTGTGCGTACATTTCTTTATTCTTTACGCACTTTCTCTCTCTCTCTCTCTCTCTCTCTCTCTCTCTCTCTCTCTCTCTCTCTCTCTCTCTCTCTCTCCCAGGCTGGGACTGACGTGTTGCTGGCTGCTCTCTGCTCTTTTGTTCTGTTTTTGTGTTCAACCAGCCTCGTGGTCGACGGCTCTTTAAGCCCGTTTCACCCAACATGAACCACCGTTATTTACACCTGTTCCAAATACAGTGCTGATGAATCTCATAGGGTGGTGGTTTCAGCCACCAACGGCCAAACTGTACAGGTTATTGAATAGTGTCACAAGACACACACACACACACACACACACACACACACACGTACTCACTCACTCCGTGGCTCCCTGTCAGGCCAGAAAGGTTAGCACCGTGTTGTGGTAAACAGGCTGTTGATGCTGCTTGATGGTGAGGTCTCCTAAATGGCAGCACAGGACTTTCTAGTAGTTGATTCTGGTTTGTTTGGATAATATGATGAAAAAGCCATAAGAAATAACCAGAAGACATAAAAAATGAATTTTATATATATATATATATATATATATACAGTCACATTGTTTCTAGGAAGTTTGGTCATAGTTTTACTTGTGCTTAATTAATACAACAAATGTAAGGGACAGAATAGGAATGAGCTGCTGAGTAAGTGAAGACAGGTGCATTGTCCTAGGACGACCTCCCCCCTCACCTGAGTCCCCAGGGAGGAGGTAGCTCTGGACCCTCTGATTGGGGGTAGGACAGACCTCGTTCTGGACGTTAAGGTGTCAGATTAGTCGGCTGTTCCTTGAGGTCTTAATGTCTGTCAACACTTGGGGTGACATGGAGGCCAGCCTGGAGAAAACATGGATCATACTAGGCTGTCTCAGGAGATGAATTGTCATAACAGACATGTTAAGAAGTGAATGATAGCCATATTGTGACACGGATTCATGGTTATGCTGTTTTATCATTTCTTATTGATATTGGATACGCGTGGCACACACATGTAATCTCCTCCTATGGATTCAGTGGTTTAGGATGTGTTGTTTGCACCATAGGTGGTATTATCTCAGAGTTTTAATTGGATTGACTTTAGGCCATCTACCTCTTTTTCACTTTCCAATCATTTAATCTGGTGGATATTATCTTTGAATAATACTCTTTCCTGTTGTTGAATTCAATCTCAGACCCGATTTGATTATGTGTGTGTGTGTGTGTATGTGTGCACGTTTCATTATTATTCAACTATCCTGATTCATCTTATATAACTCAATCAGAAGTTGAGCCGTGTAGTTGTTATTGTGTAACCTAAGCCAGCTCTGTAACACAATGCAGTGGGTTCTTTGTTTTAAGTAGTGTTTTTTATTCTTTATTTCATTTTTAACACATGACTTTAGATTATTAAAGTGTGTTTGTGCATGTGTGTCTGTGTGTTTGTGTGTGTGTGTGTTTGTGTTTGTGTGTATGTGTGTGTGTGTGTGTGTGTGTGTGCGTGCGAGTGAATGGAGAGTTGGTGGGGGGGGGGGTAAAGAAGAATTAGTTTTCCTTCTTCCTCTCCAATCCCCTCACACAACACAGAGATTAAAACAGCTGTGCTTAAACGCAGACCGTTACTTGGAGCAGGAGGAGGTGGGGGTGGGGGGATTATGCTCCTGGGTGAGGGTGGGGTGGCCGGGATCATTGATTAAAAAAGCCATCTCTTTAGCCTGAGCCAAATCCAGCCTTGTGCTGATATGTCATCCCCCCCGATCGCTCCCCACCCTGATGAAAGTTTCCACAGCTAGGACGGTGCGACAGGGCACACACTGCAAGGACAGTTTGTGTGAGGGATTCTGTGTGTGTGTGTGTGTGTGTGTGTGTGTGTGTGTGTGAGAGAGAGAGTGAATAAGTGAGTGTGAGTGAGTGAGTGTGTGAGTGAGTGTGTGTGTGTGTGTGAGGGGGGGTGAGGTCGCAGAATCAGGGATTACATGGGTCAATTATACACTTAATCTGCTGCGCCGGCCGGATTAGGAGCGCGGCTCATTGATTGACTGAAGTATTTCCGCTGACCTTGGTGGCAGTTATCAGATTGGGAGAGAAACGCGGCAGGATATTAATCCCTGGCCGGCTCCCTGCTGTTTGGATCCACCGGTTCTGCTGCTCCGGCACTGCCAAGTGCTCGGACTGCCTGAGCATGTGTGTGCGTGTGTATGTGTGTGTGTGTGTGTGTGTGTGTGTGTGTGTTTGAGTGCGAGTGGTAAGCAAGCAGTGGTCTGATTCAGCTGGGGACTGTTGTTGCCATCCTCTACTTAAAGTTGTAGGGACTGGGAGAGACTTAGTGAGTGAGTGTGTGTGTGTGTGTGTGTGTGTGTGTGTGTGTGTGCCGGTGGGTGCCTGTGTGCGCCCGTGCGTGCCTGATGAGAAGTATACCGTCAGACTTAACGAGGCAGGGTGTAGCGGCGGCTGTCACAAAGCCATTTTGCTGGCCGGGACACTTGAGCGCTGCGGTCACGAACCCGGCTGCTGCCCACCAGCAACAGCAAGTGAACAATTTAATCAACGCTGAGCTTGCTCACACCGCACACTGAACTCTAACCGGTCGGCCATGTCCTCGGCCGCACATCCTCCCCCTGGTCCTTCCACACACAGACACACGCAAAGCAATTCCTTCCTGGATACATGGTACACCTGTCTGCCTTGATCGACTTCTATTTCCATTTCCATTTAGGGCATATTGCAGACGCTTCTATCCAAAGCGACTTTGATGACAATAAGTTCATTGGTCAGAAGAAGTTGAAACAACAATATATCGCTGACGGTGCAGTAAGGATGGTCATAGAAACAACCGCCAAGCACCTACAATCACTAGGTTGATATAGCAATATATACAATAAGTGCGTACATTAAGTGCCAGGACGTACAACATACAATAAGGGCCTGTGAGGGTTTGGGAGGGGGTGGCTATGCAGAGTCTTGGGGAACTCTGGACAAGTGAGTCTTGAGTGTTTTTGCAGTGGAGATTTGGAATTATGTGCCCTCATAACAAGAGACACGTTGTAAAAAACCCATCCGTTGGGCCTTTTAGGAATCCTTTATGTCTACAATCATTTCTAATGGTGATATACTAACATATATAGAAAGAGAATGAATGAAATATATGGTAGCTTTTCCCCAAGATTGAAGTGATGAATGTGTTGCCGGGCCCAGGACTGGAAGGGCTTCATGCGTTGGAAACCTTTGTGGCGGTATGAAGCAGCCGTGGCCAACAGTGTCCACTTGTTGTTTTCCATGTCGCCCATTAATCTCTTTAAGGAGAAGTGAGGCGACAGTAAAGGGATTACAGCCAACGGGGAGGATGGTAACAGCCATTGTTGGCCACAATAATAATCATAAAAAAGGCCAACCCGCTGTAAGGCTGACAGCCTCCAACTAAATGAACCCCCCAAAAAAGTTTCCCTCCAGTATAATGAAGTGTGTAAGCAGCTTACCAGTCGGTCGTCATTACTGGGAGCCCAAGCGTTCCTTGTTTTCTCTGTGGTTTCTTTAGGCCTAAATCCTCCACCAGGGACTCCCAGGGCTGATTGGCTAAGGGGGAGCAGACTTAAGGACCCTTAAAGCCAAGATCCAGCCGCAGAGGGGAGGGGGAAACGCAAGTTAAATGGAGACGTCTTCTTTTGTCAAGTCCTCACTGTTTAACGATAAAAGGGAGGGGGGTGGGGGGGGTGGTGAATTGATCAACGACACACACATGTCAACCCCCGTGTTTCTCAATCGCTTCTTTACAAGCCCTCCCTCTCCGCCAGTAACACCCCGCATTAAAGCAGGCCGGTTTACTGGTATTTGTTTGATTAACTCGTCCCACAAAAGTGACAGCTGCTGTGCGCGGTGTGGGTGTGTGTGTGTGTGTGTGTGTGTCTGTGTGTGCGTGTTTGTGCGTGTGCGTATGTGTGTGCGTGGGTGTGCATGCTTGTGTGTTTGTGTGCATGCTTGTCACTGTGTGTGTGTGTGTGTGTGTGTGTGTGTGTGTGTGTGTGTGTGTGTGTGCGCGCGTGTGTGTGTGTGGTGTGGCCCAGCGCCGCTCCCTCTTTGTACATCTGTCAGAGCCGGGCCAGGGGCCTGCCGGGGTGAAAAGAGACAAATTGGAACCAAAAAGCAGGGCCCATTCACCTCCGACAGGCCCCCCTGGGACCCTCTGCCATTCAGGTGCTCGGTGGGGCCCTCGAGTGCTCGCTGGCTTATTCCATTCCCCCCCCCCCCCCCCCACCCTTCACAGGGAGCCCCTCCCCTCGCGGCTCAGGAGAACCCCGCCCCCGCTCCCCAGCGCTGAGTCCACAGCGCGTTCCGCCGCTCCTCCTCCGCACCCAGCCGCTCTTTGTTAGCAGAACGGCTCACTTTTCCCCGGGCCCTGCAGGCGGCGTGTTCTGCGGCTGTTTTTTCCCTCCTTATGGCTCTCACCTTCAAGCCTTTCTCTGGCTCTTTGTTTCCCGGGGGCCCGGCCGTGGCGGGCTGCAGCCCCCACTGTTTAGCCCCCTCACACCGCTACAACCAGGCGATACACACACATCTCAACATAATGCCGCGCTCCGCCGCTTTGTACAAGAGAAATAAAAATAAATTGCAAAGAAAGTTGAATGTGCAAGTTCTCCTTCTCTAGCTCCTCCTCCTCCTCTGGCTCCTTCCAGCACCGCAGTGACCCAGGGAGAGACGAAGCTTTGCCACTCAACACCCGCTGGGACAGTCAGAACCGTCTGAGTCCTGTTCTGCCCCGCGGCCTTCGGCCAGGTACCTCCAACCTGGCCAAGCCTCCTCAGAAACTGGGTGAGGAGGAGGAGGAGGAGTGAGAGAAGGAGGAGGAAGAGGAGGAGGGGGAGGAGGAGGAGGGAGAGGAGGAGGAGGAGGAGGAGGAGGGCGAGGAGGAGGAGGGAGACACAGGGGGTAACCTGGCCTCTGGGAGAGTTGAGGTGCTGTATTAGCCTCCTGCTCTCTCCCTAATCTCTCATGCTCTTGGTGACAAGGTGAGCCTGTAATAATGTGTGTGTGTGTGTGTGTGTGTGTGTGTGTGTGTGGACATACAGGGCGGGTCTGGGGGCGTCTGGGAGGGGTTGTGTTCTGAGTGGGTTACTATGGTAATGAAGTGTCGTCATCAATAGGTCCTCTTTTGGCGTGCCAGTGAGGATCCCAGTAGGCCTGTGGTGGCTCTAAAAGCAGAGCAGGTAGGATTAGACCGGCCCATTGTCCTAAGTGCATAATGTCTCGCAGTTGGATTTAAAGACCCCCCACCACCACCACCTCTACTTCCACCACCTCCACCTCCACGACCACCACCCTCTCAGTGACCCAAAGGGGGCCTGGTTATTATTGGGCTGAATGTGGCACTGTCAGATGGGAGAAATGTTTCCACAGCATTGATTAACCACTTGGTCTTTTAGTTTGAGTGTGTGTGTGTTGTGCTTCTTCGTGTCTGCGCTTGTATGTGTGCCTGTGACTGCGCTGTGGGATGGAGAGGCACTGCAGTGAAAGGCATTACTTGTAGAGTGTGTTGAGATTGATGTATATGCACTGTATATCTAATGTGTTTGTGTGTGTGTGTTTGTGTGCATGTGCCAGAGTGCGTGTGCCTGTGTGTGTGCGTGTACCTGCGCGTGTGTGTGTGTTTGTGTGTGTGTGTGTGTGTGTGTGTGTGTGTGTGTGTGTGTGTGTGTGTGTGTGTGTGTGTGTGTATTTGTGTGTGTGTGTGTAGCAGCTATGGCCTGTTGCTCAGCATTAGTGTCTCTGTTTCAGTGGCCATCATTCCAAGCCTCCCCACTAATTGCAGACACAGCTGGCTCTCAGCAGGGTGCGTGCTACACACTACTACTAATGCAGCCCGCCTCACACACACACACACACACACACACACACAAAGCTTCTCGCTCTCTCCTTCTCTTTGGAATTTTCATGAGGATAGCATTTCATCATTTTGATGAAACTATATACATAAATTAAGCATAATGGTGTTTAAAAACATCACCACTAGACTTCAGGAAGGTATTGGTAGAATAAAGAGGGATTAGCCAGACACAAACACAGCCAGCAGCAGAGCGGCGGCCGCTGAAGCGCTGGGATTAACCAAGCCGCTCTCTCCTCCTGGGTCCCGGGACATTAGCATGCTAATAGCCGCCTGTCGGAGAGAGGGCATGGCCGCTCTCCTCCACCTTCCTGGACTTCTTTTCTGTTTAAACACTGACAAATGCACACACATGCATGCACACACACAGGCAGGCAGGCATGAACACACGCAGGGAGGCATGCACACGCACCCAGGCACATATGCACACATACACGCACATGGTTAGACACACAGACACGCACGCATCACGCAGCAATGGAGAGGCAGTAAGAGGCAGAGTCCCAGGCTTCTTGTAATCCCTGTGTACCCCCTGTGAAAGGAAAACATGGGAGGGGGGGCCCTCAGCCCACCACATTCTTCGCTCCTAAAAGCACAAAGGTCCACGGAGCCCTGACGGGGCCCTGGAGGAGGCCTCCTGTCCCCCACAAGGTGCTGCTGTGAGAGAGAGAGGGCAGAGACACACTGTGAATAGCGCGGCTGGTTCATTGGCATCAGTGCTCGCTGAGCCCGAAGCGGCGGGGGGGGTAGGTGAATGCAGGAGTGGAACTGGTGATGATGGTGGCGGAGAGACGAAGTCGCTAACCTCACCAAGCTCCAAGCCCCCCCCCCCCCCCCCCAGCGGAGCTCCCCCTAAACATGCAAAGACGTCGGGTGTGAACAGCACCTTCTGAGAGTGAGTGTGTGAGCAGAGTGTGTGTGTGTGTGTGTGTGTGGAGTGGAGAGTGTGTGCGTATGTGTGGAATGTCTGTTTGTGTGTGCGTGAGTGTGTGTGTGTGTGGAGTGGAGTGTGTTTGCGTGAGTGGTGTGTGTGCGTGAGAGGAGTGTGCGTGTGTGTGTGTGTGCGTGAGTGGAGTGTGTGGGTGAGTGGGGTGTGTGCATGTGTGTGTGCGGCTGTGGGTAGAGGTTAGGGAGTGCAGATTCTGGAGGAGGAGGAGGTGCTGGTGGAGGAGGAGGAGGAGGTGATGGTGGAGGCGGAGGAGGAGGTGGTGGTGGAGGAGGAGGAGGAGGTGATGGTGGAGAGGTGATGGGCTGGTGTCAAAAGAGGGCAGGAGGTCGCTCTGTCTCCCGGTTCCCGCTCCAAGGGGGATGGACTGGCAGATGTACGTGCACTTCTGTGTGTGTGTGTGTGTGTGTGTGTGTGTGTGTGAGAGCACGCATGTGTCTGTGGTGTGTGTGTGTGTGTGTGTGTGATGATGGGAAAGGGTGGGCTTGTCGCTTGTGCCCAGGTGGGGGTTCATCTGTGTGTAGTTGGGGGCGGAAAGTGTGTGTGTGTGTGTGTTTGTGTGTGTGTATGTGTATATACGCAAATCACACACATACACACACACCCCTTGACATCCTTCTTGGTCCTGATTTTGCCCCTCCAAGCCATCGCTTCAGATGGAGTCGTTACAACGCCCCAGATTTGATGCTTGTCAGGTTATGGCATTAAGTATGCAGAGACACATAACGCTTGTTTTGGCTGTTAGGCAGCCTGCCCCCCGCTGATCCCCATTCGGCCTAGAAAGAAAAAGAGAGCGGCAGTGAAGTCGTCAGATGGATGCTTTTGTTAGGCTCTGCCAAGGGGGACAAAGCAGAAAGGGCCAGCACTGTTCACTTCACAAGCTTTACTCCGACAAGGCTTTCTAAAGTTGTCACAAGTTGTTTGGTATAGGCAGGTGGATCCTCTTTTAGATCCTCCACAGAGATCTTGCACGCTGATCAGACTGGGATCGAGGGCTTTGACACCTCCATGTTTTTTCAGGGACGAGAGCCATTGGTTGGTTTGGTTCCCAAAGCTTGGATACGTTTTCTGTGAAGTTGCAGTGCTTGCTCCGGAGATGGTGTTAAGAGTACCATTTGGAGATGAAGAGGCATGAGGAGACCACCAATGAAACCAGTGGGTTAGTCATTTGAGATTCCACAGCAGGGAATGAGAAGGTTGATACGACGGATTTAACTTCATTCAAATGAACCCTGAACATTTGACTGAGTAGGAAAATAAAAAAAATGACAAGAAAACACAAAAACACCCCAATTTAAAGAACCATTACGGGGGGTAACCACAGTGCTTGTCTGTTGGTCCAGGGTTTCCGGCATGGCTCAGATGGACGGTTTAACCCAGGTAGCACACCTCCCCGGTCTGCTGCAGTGTCTCAGATCCCATTAGCAGAAGAAAGGCACGGATATGCGATGCGGTGGATGCTCCAGGCCTGGCCTCCCCGCGGGGGGTTACGCTCGGGGCGAGATCACAGGCCTGCTGGCGCAGCACTGCCTTCACAGGCACACTGAGCTATAGAGGAAGCTCTGCCACCGGGGCGCCACACTGATTCACCCCGTCGCCGCCTCCCACCGCCATGTTCCACCCTGCTCAGAGGACGGACCCGCAGGATCTGTCTTGTCTGGCGTTGGACCTTTTGGGGTCCGAGTTCTCCGGATCCCCAGCAGGCGGTTCACTTGTGGACCCAGGATGCACAGCTTCAGGAGTCTGAGGATTCAGATCAAAACATGAGTTGCTTCGGGAAAGAGCGCAACACGCACATTGATATGAATATTACCGCTAAACCTTCTGAACCTCCCCTCCTCCAAGATCTGCCCTGTACACCGCCCCTCGAACCCCCCCCCGGAGGGTTGCTCACACTGGGCCACTCGGTCTGCACAGGGGACAGGAGCGGGACTTTTTACTGTGCTGTTTCAGCTCTTTGCTGAACATGTTAACAACATCTTTAGTGAGGCGGGTATCCAGCTCAAATGTAAAAAAGTAGTTTACAAGTAGTACCTCCTATCACTATTCGTCTTGCTGTGTGATGTGAAAAAGCATTACTAGTCTTCATGTATTTCCCTGATTTTACTAGATCTTTGTGTGTGTGTGTGTGTGTGTGTGTGTGTGTGTGTGTGTGCGTGTGTGCGTGTGTGCGTGTTTTCACAGCAATGGTACACCAGTACTATGAACCTCCTGGGAACGTGGCTGACTGACCGTATGGACCTCCAGCTCCACCTGTACCAGCTGAAGATCCTCATCCGGGTTGTCAAGGTGAGAAACTCTCAGCTACTAGTGAAAACACTCTGTTATGGATGGGACCTGTTTAAAGAGCCAGTGAACCCAAAACACCTTTTTTGGTTTCAAAAGTCAACAGAGGAATCTATGCCCTTTTATCACAGTTACTGAAATAAGTCCCCAATTTACAGGAAAAAGGGGTCAAATCCTGTGTTTTTTCCATTCTCCCTAAGAGATCGTTCCTCTCTGCTGAAAGCAGGTGGCATTATTTTCGTGACGTCATACTACTATTACCGAGGTAGTCTGACGCCGATCAACACATCTTACTACTATAATAGCAGGCCTGTCGCACCAGTTACTCAAGTTACTCATGTGCGCATGTGTCAAGCAGCCTGCAGCTCACACACACACACACAGCACTCGCGAACGCACACATACACCGCAATCACGCACATACACACCGCATACACACACCGCACACACACGCACATGCGCACGAACATCCATGGAAACGCACACACACACACAAACAAACAAACACACACGCGCACACTACGTACGCCAAGACACCGTACGTCAAGACTTACCAGGGCACTCGCCCAGGTAAGATGTTATGTTTTTAAACATAACGCCTCCGCATTTCCCCGTAGGAAACGTAAATGACCTTATATGTGAATGAGGAGTAGAAAGTCGGTATTTCTCACAGCACTTCAGTGGGCGTGTTGATGATGCTTCTGCATGTCAATGAGTGGCCCCCTAAATGATAATCAGCCTTAATTGGATCTCATAGGGAGGTTGAGCGCGCGAGTTGCACTCGCTCAACCTCTAGTATAATTGATCTTAATGCTGTGTGGTGCATTTTATATACAACATAGCTCATTATACTGCTCATAACAGTTACACAACTACGGTACCAAAGAAATACTATAAAGTTGGCGTGGGTCGTAACCATGGGGAAAACAGGGCCCCCCCTCTCCTAATACTCTCAGCCCAAAACAATTTTTTAAATCACAGTGTTGAATTACATTTGAAACATTGGGCTCATTGGCTCTTAAATGGCATAATCTTTTGCTGGAGGCCTTTTTAAATGCAATTCCAGGCAATGATGTCAATGTCAACATAGGAAACAGTTCCTCTGTTTCTATACCTGCCATTTATCTATTGTCCATAGCGATTTGTGGCAGCGACTACAACTTTTCTGCTGATATATAAAATTCAGTTCTCTAAAAGATAGTTATTGAACTTATGCAAAGACAAGGTGGTGAGATCCATGAACTGACAATGTGTATCCAAGTTCTTGTTAAATACAATCTGCTGGCCTCAAAGAAACCCATGTTTCTCACGGATGTGGTGAACTAAGGTCATCGTTTTAGTGGGATTTTGAGAGATGGGGCCGGATCATGGACCAATTAAAGAAAGGTCAGCGGATTTAAAAATGGCGCCCATTCATTCCTATGAAAACTGCTCAATGGCGCAGGGCAACATCAAGGAAAGATTTGCTTCTGTATCATGGGAGCCACCCACGCCCTAGTGCATGACGTGCCGGATGCAGAAATATTCTTGTTGTCTAGCATTGTTAGCATTGTAGCATCATAAGAAAGAGGTCTGTCTACACATCCCTCGGCGACTTTAAGAAATAAAAAGTCAACACAGTGCCTAAAAACCATCAACGTCATTCATGTTAAAGATCTCGTCTAAATGCATGTACATAATTATTTGGCACTTTAGTATGGTTAAACATGACTATAAATCATTATAACAACGTTTATAGGTCATAAAAGTCGAAAAAGCATAATAGGTGCTCTTTAAGTAAAAGGAAAAACCTCGGACACGAAGCGGACACAAAGTTAACGTGCACTGAGCCCTCTTGGATGCCGGGCCGAAACATTAGTTTCACTACGACTCCTTTCAGCTGCCCACCACTCCTTCTCCTGCAAAAAGTATAAATAAATAAAACGGCTAATAAAATGCTTGAGGTGGCGTTTTGAAAACAGAAAACATACATTTAATTAGTACATGCTATAAAGATAATTATGAGCCTTTGATTGATACCCACACATTTTTTGCGCGGACACATTCCTGTTCCCCACTTGTATTGGAGTGAATGGAGTTATCTACTTCTGAGCCCCTTCAATCGAGGGACCCGTCCACAGCCCGCCTAAACAGCTGCAATACCAGGCTTGGCCGCTGAGCACTGGTGGATTGCGGAAGTATGCACTGTTCCTGGGGGCATGTGCCGGATGCCTTCCATGTTTTTGGTTCTGGGTCCTTGGATCCTATTTCATCTTGGGTCATTCCAATAAACATTCACTGTCAACTTAAAGTTAATTGGATCTCATAGGGCCTCAGCCTCATAGGGCCTCAGTCTCATATGGCCTCATAGGGCCTCAGTCTCATATGGCCTCATAGGGCCTCAGTCTCATATGGCCTCATAGGGCCTCAGTCTCATAGGGCCTCATAGGGCCTTAGCCTCATAGGGCCTCATAGGGCCTCAGCCTCATAGGGCCTCATAGGGCCTCATTCTCATAGGGCCTCATAGGGCCTCAGCCTCACAGGGCCTCAGTCTCATAGGGCCTCAGCCTCACAGGGCCTCAGTCTCATAGGGCCTCATAGGGCCTTAGCCTCATATGGCCTCATAGGGCCTCAGTCTCATAGGGCCTCATAGGGCCTTAGCCTCATATGGCCTCATAGGGCCTCAGCCTCATAGGGCCTCAGTCTCATAGGGCCTCAGCCTCACAGGGCCTCATAGGGCCTCAGCCTCACAGGGCCTCAGTCTCCTAGGGCCTCAGCCTCATAGGGCCTCAGTCTCATAGGGCCTCAGCCTCATAGGGCCTCAGTCTCATAGGGCCTCAGCCTCATAGGGCCTCAGTCTCATAGGGCCTCAGCCTCACAGGGCCTCAGTTGCAAAGGGCCTCATAGGGCCTCTGTCTTATAGGGCCTCATAGGGCCTCAGTCTCATTGGGCCTCATAGGGCCTCTTAGAGCCTCAGTCTCATAGGGCGTCAGTCTTTAAAAGTACCAGACTTCACTAACCTCCCCCTTCTCCTCTACCTTTAGAAGAACTACTTCACTGACCTCCCCTTCCTCCTCTACCTTAAGTTGAGTTACCAGACTTGACTGACCTCCCCTCCTCCTCTCCCTTTAGAAGAGGTACCAGACTTGACTGACCTCCCCTCCTCTTCTCCCTTTAGAAGAGGTACCAAACTTCACTGACCTTCCCTCCTCCTCTCCCTTTAGAAGAGGTACCAAACTTCACTGACCTCCCCTCCTCCTCTCCCTTTAGAAGAGGTACCAAACTTCACTGACCTCCTCTCCTCCTCTCCCTTTAGAAGAAGTACCGGGACTTCCGTCTGCAGGGGGTGCCGGACTCCACGCTGAACAGCAAGATGTACGACACGGTCCGCAACCGGCTGACCCTGGAGGAGGCCACTGCCTCGGTGAGGGAAGGGGGGATGCAAGGTATATCCATGAGGGACAGCGACGAAGACGACGATCACTAGATTAAACCAGTAACGAAGACCCCCCCCCCCCCCCCCTCAAAAGTCTTACCCTACCTTACAGGACCCTTGGCAATGACACACTGGCCCTACGGCGAGCCGACGGGAGGGACTAGCACCGTCTCAGAAGGTTTTGCTCTGCAGGGATGGAGCTGAAGGCCTCTCTGACTAAAGGACTAATGTTTTGGATGAAAATAGCCTTTGCTTTCCAATTTGATCTTTCAGGTTATTCTGAAAACCTGCATGCTCTCATTCTCATACTCGGCAAATGATTGCATCTTCCAAAAAAAAGGCTAATTTATAAATAAAGTGATAGCTATGTTTGGCTAATATTAAACAAATTAGTCTAGGACTTGTGAACAAACACGTGAGCATACTATGAAAGCTACTACTCGTGGCCATTTTGACTCGGGGATAAAGCACATGGTATTCCAGACGAGAACAGACGTGAGGTTTCATGAGAAGGAGTCATATATCTGCTCCGCCTGCTAGACCGTCCACTGCCATACTAATTCCCTCTTCCAGAAGAATGAATCAATGTTAAATTAAACTGATGTATTGTGACGAGAAACACCCCCTTCACATGAAAGAACAAAAACAGATTCCATGATGTAATGAAATTGGCCCACAGACCAAAGTGAACCAAACGTATGGGTATATACCACTCATGTCCTTCGTTCCTGCTCCTATTGATTGGCGTTGAGTGTGTGCTGAGAGCGGCGGCGTGACGGCCCGCCCACGCCGCGCCCCCCTGCTGGACACGAGATGGAAAGCCAAGGGTTCCAGGGCCAGTGTAGCATGGTTAAGGAGGAAATAAGTCCTGCCGCTGTCTGACGTAGCCTGACAAACAATGCATGTACCACAACATATATTTACCTTCCAGGGTCCCGCTGTTGCCCACCCGGTACACGGGGCAAAAGCCCACTTCTGACCCGTAGCTGCGCCATTGGGTAAGAGGAGAGTTGTGATATTCCGCTCTCCATTCCGTGTTCTGGATAAGCAATATGGAGAACCATTTGTGTGCGTTGTCGGGCTGTGAATGTGTCCCTGTGGAAGGATCAGAAGGGCCAGAAGTCTGCTGTACCGGGTTTTAAAGAGCTCTACACCTGGAGGGAGCTTTAGCACATTGTTGTAAGAGGTGTGAATATGACCTTGTGTGCTCTCTGTGATCGGTCTGCATGTTTCGTCCACAACAACAAATATAACAATAACTGGAACACGCAGCAGATCTTTAAAGAACCATTGGTCAGACCTGGATTAGTTGATTGTGATGTGAGCGAAGGGGGACTCAGAACTTATTCTTTTGGTACACTCTGAAATCATGTGTGGCTGTGGATGCTGTGTTTGTCATCCTGGTAATTGATTTGGTTTGTATTTATTTGAGAGATATATATATATATATCATTCCAGCTACCCCATGTAGAGGGTGGTTGTGTGTGTGTGTGTGTGTGTGTGTGTGTGTGTGTGTGTGTGTGTGTGTGTGTGTGTGTGTGTGTGTGAGAGAGAGTGTTAATATGTATACACAATAAATCATTACTGTCCCTGTCCAAGGGGGATGTTAACCACCCAAAGGTACATTTATTACCGAATTAATCTGGGTTCAACACACTGTGGATTTGAGCTTTATCCAGATTCATGCTTTCTGTATTTATCACACAAGCCCAAAGCTGTTTTTTTCAAACATCCTTTTTGTTCTCAGATGCAATATTTATCCATAGATTAAGAATTATTATGAAATGTTTACGGATGTTTACACAAAGCGCCAATTGTTCCATTTATAAATATTGAGTTTGAAGATATTGAAATAATAAAGTTGGTTCATTTATTGAGTTATATGGTCTGTATGTTGAATAGATGTAATTCTAGAGTGTATGTGCAGTTAGTTTTTTCACATTTTTATAATGGATTATGGGAAGTGAATTCTTTCCCTGCCAATGTTGTTTTATAAACCGTGTCCCAGAGTTGTACGTTGGCCTGCGTGCCAGACTGCATGTCCCAGGTGTACTCAGCCAGAAGATGTCCGTTCCCTGTGTCACGTCGTGGAGTCTTCATGCTTCTGCCTTCTAGGTTAGCAAAATCAGACAAAGACATCTCCAATAAAGGTTATGTGGAAAGATTGCGTGTTTTTTTTCTGTTCAGACGTTGCATTGCTAGTGGTTCAGACCCTGTGTAAATAACTATTTAAGAATACAATTGTCCTCATCTAAAGTTGAACTTGATGACTAAACCCCGTATGTTTAAGTTAAACCAGTAATAAAATAAAACTGTTATCACACATGTTATTTTACATTTCAGAAAGGCTCAAGCCTATAAGAAGTCTGTGATGACAGATGTCACTTCGCTTGAAGGAGATGGTGATATGCTTTTGAACAGACTGCAAAAGATCCATATTTGTTAATCTGTGGCTCTGACCTGCGACCTCCTTGCTGGGTCTCAGATTAAATGTCCTGGATTAAGACGTGGCTTCACTCCTTACTTTAGCATCCACAAGGCGATTGGAAGAACTGGAGAGATCATAAATCAAGAAAGGCCAAAAAACAAAGGCAAGAAGCCCACGATTGAATCAAAAAGCCCCAGGGATTAGACATAAAACACCCAGAAATGTAAAGAGGATGTGATATGTTTTAATTATTAAAATCCCCTTCTTAAGAAAAATGGAAGATAAACAGATTCCAGTCCAGCCTAGTTGTAATGATTGTATTAAGAACAAGGACAACTGATACAGGCATACAATGTGCAAAATGATCGGCTTTAATTCGTTTTTTTTGGTTCAGTTTTTGTTTATATTTATTTAAGTTTTTGGGGACGTGATTCACATTTTACATTACTTTGCTATTATAACATGTAATTGGTCAAATAGCATGTGTATTTAGAACTTGTAAATTAATGTTGTTCAATATTAATTTCTATAAACGTAAAGCACGGATGTTTTATGTTTGATATCAAACTCGAGTCAATTTGGGAATGTGTTATAATTGACCAACATAAAGAAGTAATGGTAAATGGTAATGCCTCGTCCAATATATCATGTACGTTATAAACTTCCAATACTGGACCGAGAGCGATATAGTGCAGAAGATAAGAAAGAATTTTGCTGTTTTGAGCATTATGTCAAAGAATCCCTGACCTAATTTTCTTCGAGGTCAACCGTTCCATACCTCGGCTAAAGAATAATCAGAAAGATGTACGGGCACGCACATTTACCCACACAAACACACTCACACACACACAAACACACACACACACACACACACACACACACACACACACACACATTTCACAAACACACACACACACAAACATACATCACACGCACACACACAACTATTTTGGCATTCAGTCTATCAGGTCAGTGAGTTGCCATCGA
>NC_136945.1:1910000-1947500 GCF_949987615.1 Pollachius pollachius | reverse complement strand
CCCATCAGTCTCCGGATCAATGAGAGCTAATTGCTGTTCGCGCGTAACAGACGCGCCGAGGTGCCCATGGTGTGATTGATGTGGACGAGCCGCTGATCAACCTGGATCACCACTGATGACAGTGGTTCCGCTTCCTGCGGGGGCTCGGACTGGTTGTTCCTCCCGCTCCAGGCAGCAGGACCCGTGAGGTGGAGCGGGACAAGACCCATGTGGTCCAGTAGGACCCAGAAGGTGGAGCAGGACCCATGAGGTCTAGCAGGACCCAGGAGGTCTATCGGGACCATGAGCAGGTCTCAGTTGTCCACCACTACAACCTGTGGTGCAGATTAGAGTTAAAATTGTAACCCCTATAGGTCTTTAAACGTCTCTACATGTATATATATATATATATAGAGAGAGAGAGAGAGAGAGAGAGAGAGAGAGAGAGAGGGGGGGGGGGGGGGGGGGAGAGAGAGATTGATAGAGAGAGAGAGAGAGAGAGAGAGAGAGAGAGAGAAAAGGTAATCAGACAAACGACTAGAATACATTCATGAATATATCAAATAAGTTACTTTGACAAAACAATCTTTTCCATATGCTCGCGTCACGTGGTCCACGTTTCAAAGGGGGACGTTTGGTTCAGAGGCATCAACTCATCATCAGGGCCCTCGTGTTAGATCCCCTTTCCCTCCTCACTCGGAGGTAAAATGGTCCGCAAACACATGAATTGAAGACTGCCCTTGTGGAAGCGGCGGAGGGCGGGCGGTCATTGTGGCTCTGAACGCGGTGGATTCCAGGGGACTTGTGCTCCTTTAGAAGCCGGCTCTTTTCACTGGCCCTTCTACCTCTGGCCAAGCTAAGCCTTTTCTTCGCTTAATCCTACCCTCCATTTCAGAAACACAAAACCAAGGTTCACGCCGCGCTGTAGTGGCTCAAAGTGAAAGAGCTGTTTTTTTTCTACTGGGAGTTGAGCCCTGAATCGCTGGTGAAATTGGTTCTTGTCAATAGGCGAAGGAGGAACCACTATTAATAGGATCCGAGGGCGGTTCTGCTCCAATCTGCTCTTAAACAGGTGGAAATTGGACGTTCTCGGTTATACAAATAGTAAGTATAAACCAGCATGGCCAAGCTATCCCACCTGAGGATTAAGAAAGCGTTCAATGAAAACGGCCTGCGGAACCCAAAGGCCTAACATCAACATCACATCAGCATTCCATCAACATCTCTAGTGTGGAACCATCTGATGAATTGGAAGGGAACATAGAAAAATCGTTTGCGAGGTCGATTCTCAGATAACCTCTTTCATTGATTTATAACAATAGTTTCTGACCTCGGACAGGAAAAAAAACAATAAAAGGAAGAACTGATAATAATGAAAGTAATTATAATAATGATAATGATAATAATAATAATAATAATTATAATAATAATAATAATAATAATAATAATAATGATGATGATAATAATAAAATAAGTAACTAATAATAAAATAAATACATAACAAGAAGAAGAAGAAGAAGATTAATAAATATTATTATTATTATTATTATTATTATTATTATTATTATTAATAATAATAATAATAATAATAATAATAATAATAATAATAATAATAATAATAATTGATGGTAATAATAATGAAAATAAGATAAATTCATAATAATAATAAGTAGACTACCGTTAATAATATTATTATTACAATTACAACCACAATCGTTATTATAATAACCACAATATAAATACATTAGCATTTTAGTGAAACTAAATCATCTATATTCTTCAGATTGTTGAACCTCTGCTGGTCTTAATTATGGACCGGCGAGTCCCGGTCCCGACGCGGTGTGTCCAGGTCTTGAAGACCCCCTCTCGGGGTATAAAAGGGGCGGCGGGGAGGGAGGTGCTGGGACGGCGCCTCCTCGTCACCCAACAGAGTTGAGCTGATGTCAGGAGACATCAGCCTTCAGTGATGATGTGTCTCTGATGACGGCTACTGCTCCTGCACGGTGACAGAGGACCTGCTGCCTCCTCCTCCTCCTCCTCCTCCTCGTCTCTCCGCGCCTCCCCATCAGGCCCAGGCTGAACCTCCGGAACAAGGTAACACCGAGACCCCTTCGTTTATTAACGCTTCGTTTGTACTTTATCATCGGTCTGCTTGTTCATGTCAATAAAACGCTGTCGCATTTGTGTCCTTTCCCCTGAAACGACCTCTACTGTCTTGTTAATGCTCTGTGTTCTACTTAATGAGCAGTAATCTATGGCCCCTGGATGCTATTGTCAGAAGGATTTCATTTGGGATGCAAATGAGGACGCTGTGAAGCAAGGTGCTTAATAAAGTGATGTTCTTGTCTCCTCTGGCAGCTCAGGGAAGCACAGTTCGCCTGGCTGCTCGGCTGCTCGCTGCTCCACCAGTCCCTCCTCACGATGACAACTTTCCCCCTGGACTCCGTCCTGTCCTTCCCGCGCCTGGACGGCGGAAGGAACGGCCCATCCGCGGCCCCTAAGACACTGGCTTTCTCTATCGACCGGATCATGTCCAAGAGTTCGGGGCCCCGGGGGCCCTCGGACCACTGGACCGGAGGAGCGGATCTATCAGACGGCAGGAAGCTGCTGGGTGTGTGCTCGCCGGTGCCCTGCATGATCCCGCTGCACCCATTCAGCTACGACCTCCAGGCCAAGGCGCTGCTTAACTACTCCGAGTTCTGGAAGGCTAACTTCAGGGGAGCGTTGTGCGGTTCCTCCAGCGCGTCGTGCAAAGCAAACTGCGGGATGTGTAGCAAGGTGGAGCCGGGGCTGAAGCACCCTCTTTTGACGGGCTGCAGCAGGGTGATAAAGCCCCAGGTCATCCACCAGGCCATGGCCATGCCGGCCGGAGGCTCGCTGTACTATCTCAACTACCTGGAAGCCGCGGGTTACCCGCCGGCGGAGCTGCTGACGGGCCAGCTCTTCTCCTCGGCCTTGGCCGGCTCCCAGGCCCAGGCCTCCTCGCTATCCCAGCACCACAAACTCTTACTGCTGGAGAGCGCAAAGCTGGCGGCCGGGGGCTCGGCGGACAAGTTCCCCTCGCCTCAGTACCCGCACAAGGAGCATTTACCCGGTCAGCTGGACCAGATCGTGAAGGAGAACCACAGCCTGAACTCGGAGAAGAGTGGCGCAAAAGCGCACAGCAAGCCGGGCCACCACGGCGCCACGGCGGCGGACGGGAAGCCCAAGAACTTCACCTGCGAGGTCTGCGGGAAGGTGCGTTGTGGAGTAATTCATTAATGCGCGAAAATACGACGGTTATCCGTCAACATTGTTCAACAATCTTTACATTTTAAGTTTTGTTTCCTCAACCGCCACATCGCAGCAACAATACAAGATAAAGTAAATGAGATAGTAAAAATAAGTAAAAATAAATAGCTGAAGTGGTAGTAGTACCAGCCACAGATATATCCCGGCATAAATCTCGGCATAAATATACACAGATAAATTATATCGCTATCAATTATAAATAATGCTGAAAATAGCAGGCGAGTATTCAAAAGGTTTAAAGAGGTTTTAATTTAATGTCGATCATTTTATTGGTGGATCAAAGAAATAAACACGAGTTTAATGAAAGTGTATTTTGTATTGATGAGACCCGATGAGATAACTAACGAGTGTTTGCGGTCCGCGTGTCGCAGGTGTTCAACGCGCACTACAACCTGACGCGGCACATGCCCGTGCACACGGGCGCGCGGCCCTTCGTCTGCAAGGTATGCGGGAAAGGCTTCCGCCAGGCGAGCACGCTGTGCCGGCACAAGATCATCCACACGCAGGTGAGACGCGTCATCATAATAAATAATAGATAAACAATTAAATATATATATATATATATATATATATATATATATATATATATATATATATATATATATATAATATATATATATATATATATACATATTAGGAGGATCGTAAATAGGCTATAAGGCTATACAGCTAAGGTGTGTATAAACATTGTAAATCGACTCTGAGTAGTGTATAAACATTGTAAATGGACTATATACATACACATAAATGTACTATGGTAAATGCAGGCTATAAACATTTTATATATATATATATATATATATATATATTAATATAATATGTCCAATATGCAGATTGTTGATCGGTTTGAGGAGCAGTGGGAGGTCGTCTCGTGACGTGATGTTTTTCTGTTTATTCCCGCGCGTCAGGAGAAGCCGCATAAGTGCGCGCAGTGCGGGAAGGCGTTCAACCGCAGCTCCACGCTCAACACGCACATCCGCATCCACGCGGGCTACAAGCCCTTCGTCTGCGAGTTCTGCGGGAAAGGTTTCCACCAGAAAGGTACGGGACATCACCGCTATTAACACTCCATTTACACTTATTTCACCTTATAATTAAAAAAAATATGTTGCCTTGAATTTTAATTAACCGGAGTATTTTGAGTGAGTATATTTTACAAGTAACTTTAGTTTATAACTATAATTGTAATATATAAGTGATTTATAAATTATTTTTTAACACTAAAGTAATGTATGCTAATATGGACCGTTTGGTACATTTTACTCTTAACAAATATTCAAAATATAAAACATGTAGGCCTATTTGTATAAAATATTAAAGGTCACATTCGACTTCAGTTCTGTCCGATGTTAAAAGATGAACTACAGAAAAAACATTAGAAGGATTGTAAATAGGTCAATGTAAATAAGGTGTGCAGTCTATAAACATTGTGAATTAACTATAAGGTGTGCAGGCTATTAATATTGTGAATTGACTATAAGGTGTGTCTAAACATTGTGAATGCACTGCAGGCTAAACAGTAACCATGCACATAAGAAGGAGCATTAATGTCCCCTAATGGGCCCGCTGGTTCCAGCCCGTGTAAAGAGGACATGTCTCTTCCACTGAGTGAGCCTTCCTCGACATGGAGGGTTTGTTGTGGGTCAGCTGGCAGACCTCCGCTCAGTTCTGCTCTCCTTTGGTTGCGTTTGACTATAATGAAGTTTGACAGCTTCTTGACTCCGACGTCTAAGCGGTGATTATTAGGAGAGTCATGAACTCCTGCCCGGCGCGGCGAGGGGAGTTGCGTTTGCACTTCAATTTCTTATTGATGCTCATTTAGTTATTTTCTTCACTTGTTCCCTTTCTCCCTTATTCACTTGCTCCCTTGTTTTCTCTCCTAGGAAACTACAAGAACCACAAGCTGACGCACAGCGGGGAGAAGCAGTACAAATGCTCCATCTGTAACAAGGCCTTCCACCAGATCTACAACCTCACCTTCCACATGCATACGCACAACGACAAGAAGCCCTTCACCTGCGCGACGTGCGGGAAGGGCTTCTGCAGGAACTTTGACCTGAAGAAACACATCCGGAAGTTGCACGATAACAACAACAACAACAACAGCAACAACAACAACAACAACAACAACCACAACAATCACAACCAGCCATGTGGGTCTGCCGCGGCGGCCTCCTCCAGAGAGATCCCCCGCTGAGTACAGGGCCCATGCGTCCATAAGCCACCTCTTTATAATATATATATATATATATATATATATATATATATATATATATATATATATATATATATATATATATATATATATATATATATATATATGTATCATGTACATGGTCATCCAAACGCTGCTAAACCCCTTGCTCCAACAGATTACACGTCCGATTGCCTTTAAACAACGTTACTTTTTCCTGTTGTGTTCAGTAAATTAAAGCAATCTCCTTTTAGGATGTGTATAAAAATGAATTGTAATTAATAGGTTATTGAAATAAAATGTTATTTAAACTTTGGGGGCACATTTTCACCTACGTCACTTAAAGGAAAATGTGAAGTATAAGTTATAATGTATTGTATAAAAAAACGTTGAAATGAACTTGTTTCCATTTTTGAACGCATTTGAAAATAAACTTGAACACCCAGACTGGTGGAGAGTGGTCCACTTCTTCACGCGTAGAAGGATTCAGGGAGACCTTTTGGAAAGGTGTACGCCCCTTACAGAATTACAGAGGTAATTTAATTGTTTGCTTTCTTCCGTGGGGCTTTAGGCCTGTGATGACATCTGAAATACGTTTGGATGTCTGGGTACCAAACCCTGATGAACCGTCAAGTAGCTCTCCTGTTATCCACGTGGACATGTGGCACTGAATTAACAACCTTTTTGCGCAGCAGCAGACGGAACGCAGTATGTCTGCTGCTGTATGTTAAAGCCCACCCTTATTCCTAAGCATTTATTGACAGACACGAATTTCCTAATGCGACAGTACACTTGACTTCTGTGTAATGGCATAAATGATGGACGATGGCGGAGACCCTCTTGAACGCGAATTACAATAATAAGCTAATGGCCCCGGAGCGGAGGGGGAGTCGGTGCGCATCAAGTCGTGTTCATCAGAGGAGGGATAATGGACCACTTGGGCCGCAGCTCCTCATCTGGCGTCCTAATCAACGAGGAGCCATTCCACGCACGACTCCTGGAACAATATTATCCTTGCGCACTAACGCACATTCTGATGAGAGACAGACGCGTGCTCCCAAATGGCGCTCTTTCTATTACCAGCCAATTAGTGATTAGAATGAGAGCCAAGCCGAGCTACACCTCACACTCCTAATAACAACAGTTACAGGCCTGCTGGCCGGGCTGATCACACGACGAGGGGAAGATGAAATATACGTTCTCCAGTTCTGGCAAGTTGGACTTCACGAGTGTGTTGATGATTTACAGGCGGTAGACTCTGGACCTCGATTCATACCAGTGTCTCTAGTTTTGGTGGATGAGGTTTGGTGCTTTAATCAAATTGAATAATCAGGGGTGAACGACCTCTCAATAAACATTCTCTGGCAACCCAAATAATGGAGCTCTGCATAAAAACGCATTTATTCAGACTTTTCACTTCTGCTTGTTGTGTGCACAAAATTGTTTTTTGCAAAGCAAGAAAACCATTACATTTCCACCGGATTTTAGCAGCATTCACACACACACACACACACACACACACACACACACACACACACACACACACACACACACACACACCGTCTTTCTTAGATATCAGAAAGGACGTTGGGACAGCAGGGACCTCCTTTTCAGAAGATGAATTTCTTGGACAAAAAAGGAACTGCAGTTGATGGAGGCTTTGAGGGCTGGAGTGTCGTTGATCAAGCCAAAGACCAGCATGTTGGGCTGGTAAACAAGCTAAAGGCAGCGAGGATGCCCTTTTCTGTGCACCTCTCTGCCTCTCAGACATCTGAGCCACAGATCGCTGTGCAGAAACCCGCTGATTGACCACGGAGCTCATTAACGCCGCTCCCACGTGACCCGGCCGGGAGATTACAGCGACCGGAGCGCAGTAATCAACTGTCAACAATCGAGTACATCTTGGCGCGCAGGATCACCCGAGAACGAGGCATTTACGGCCACAAAGGACCGAGTTGAGACAGGAAGAAAAGAAGAGGCCGACTTTTGTGTGGCCCATTCAATTGATTATAAATGGAAGATTAGCGGTAGCTTCGGCGTTTCACAAGTGCCAGGCAGGGGGAGAACGGAACCAATTAAGTCTACCAAATGTTAACTACATCAGATTCACCCAGTTTAGCCCACATGAAATTCCAATTAAATCCCCCCCCCCCCCCCTCCCCTCCCCCCCACACACACACACACACACACACACACACTTTAAGGAGCCGGTGGTTCCCAGTCCCAGAGAAGCAGCTCCTCTCTGATTGGGTGCGTGCAGACTCTGGGCACAATACGTCCCTAAGATGAATTGTGGACTACTGAGTGGTAAATGAGCTGAGACTTAGGCTGGGGGCTCACTCCAAAGAAACGAAGCTCGGATAAAATAGGAAATATGGTCAGAATATTATACATATATAATATTGTATAATAAATTATATATATATATATATATATATATATATATATGCTCACACCCACACCCATGGTACATATACCCCTTGTCCTGTGCACGCACATGCTCGAAAAAGTAAGACATGGTAAACAAAACACAGTGTTTCTCTTTGAGCAACCACATAGCCATTTTTTCTTTTCAGACCATGCTCGGGAGAAAGTTCTGTTCTAAGTTTACCCCCTATTCTTCGTTTGTTGGATAATGTTTATGTCCAGTCTGTCTGGGCCAAGTGGTTTTCTGGCTAACTTCTTTTCCAATTGTAACCTCTCAAATGCTTTTTTTTTAACAGAAACTCAATACTGTTAATCACAGGTGCAACACCACTCGCCATATCTGCATCTGATATAGAAACCACAGAAGATACTGGCAGAATAATTTGAGTTAAAACAACAACAGTTCTAGAATATGACCATATAGGCGTAAAAGACGCCTATGGGCGTATATATAGGCGTCTTTTAGCGTGGATTGCAATCCTAATTACAGCCTGCAGGGTTAAAATAATAAACATGCAGAGTAATGCAGTCGCTGAACTGCCATGGCCCAACAATGCACGACACGTTAAACTCAACTAGAATCGCTGCCAACCATCTTCCAAAATTTGATGTCAACAGAAGAAAGCTGGTCGGAGAGCCTACAGAAACTATAGATAGTTAATGTGAAATTCACGTTATTAAAAATATACTTGGAGCAATGATTTACTGAGGAACTATTATTTTTGGAACATGCTTTTGCAAGTAGTTCGCTGCCCCACCTGCCTATATGGACGGCACACGCCTGACCTAATGTGTACCTCAGAGCGTCTGTCCGCCTGGTGGCTGGGAGGATGTGCGCGTGTTGTCGGTGGGAGCCCTGGTCTGGTGGACCTCCCTGGTGGACCTCCAGTCAGCCCTGTCCCATAGTCTCCCTGCCGCACCTGCCTGGATTAACGACCACCACCACCTTCACCTCCGAGGTAGGAGCTCCTCATAGCATATGGTTACATGGAGCAGGAGGTGGTGCTCACCTCCTCCTCCCCCTCCTGGCCTCCTGGGCTCCTCCTGTGATCTAATCCTGGTTGGTGGGTACAGTGGACCATATACAGATATACAGATGGCTGGACCAGCCATGCTGAGCTCCTAGGTCTATAGCAGTGGACTATAGACCAGGTCTATATTCCTGGTCTATAGACTGGTCTATAGTCCTGGTCAATATTCCTGGTCTATAGGCTGGTCTATAGTGCTGGTCTATAGGCTGGTCTATAGTCCTGGTCTATAGGCTGGTCTGGTCTATAGTCCTGGTCTATAGACTGATCTATAGTGATGGTCTATAGGCTGGTCTATATACCTGGTCTATAGTCCTGGTCTATAGACTGGTCTATAGTCCTGGCCTATAGACTGGTCTATAGACCAGGAATATAGAACAGCAACTCCCTGGTCTATAGCATGGAAGACGGAGTGCTTCATTGTCACACTGGATCAGTTAATTTGGGGATGTCCGGTGGCATCACTAATCCCTTTGACCTGTCGTGGCCCTGCTGGGAAACATCCACTTGTATTGCTGCACAGAGGACCCGGGGGCATTCATGACGTCCCCTCGCTCTGCTCACACAGCCAGAAGACCACCAACCCCCCTCGAAGGAAGACGCCGTGTGAGAGAAAGCAGAGAGCATATGCATTCCTATAGTGGCTGCTCCCAAAACCTCCTGTACACCGATGTAGGACTGCCACTCTTCAAGGACGTCCATGCACATGCTTTTAAATTACACCTCTTGTTGGACATTTGTGTGTGTTGCGTTGTGTGTTACATCAAAACAAGCAACCCTGTATGTAAAGTCCTGCCTGGGAGGAATTGACATCAACTAGAGGCACTGATGTATACACACAGATCTGTGTTCGGTCCCCGGTGCTTGTCCACCTAATTACTCCGCCAATATTTGTAGTGGCAAACACTGCACTGATTTACCAGGCACTGATAGAAAAAGACATTCAGCCAAGCACAATCAATACAGAGGCTGAGGCGTCTTTCAACACAACACAAAGCCCGGTGGGGGTTTGTCCCGGCCTAACGAACGTCTAGTAGAATGCAGCCCAGTAAGACGTTCACAGGCTCAAAGCCCACCTGGTTCAGCTGAACTGAAAGCTTTTTATTTGTTGAGAGGAGAGACGCGAGAACTGTGAAGTGTGCTGAGGTATGTGATTATATTGACACGGGCAAAGCTGCTCTATTTAAGAGGAAACTGTAATCTTACACGGTGTATGGTGTGTCTGTATCCTTGTGTGTGTGTGTGTGTCTGTGTGTGCGTGTGTGTGTGAGTGTGTGTATGAGTGTGTACTAGGCACTGCTATGTGTGTACTAGGCATGTATTCATGTGGGTGCGCATGCGTGTACGTGTGTGTGTGTGTGCATATAGTGCGTGTGTGTGTGTGTCCGTTCGTGTGTGCGTGCGTGTGTATATGTGTGTGTGCGTAGATTAGAGCATGTGCGGTCCCCTTGAGGGTGGTTGCTCTGTCCTTTTAGCGTATGATATGAAGCGTTGGGTTTAATTTGAGACAATGTGACAACAGTCAAGGCCTGTGAAGCTGCAGACAAAGAGCGGGGCTCAGGCTCTAAGTGGAGGTGACGTGCTGGATCAAAGGATGGGGGGGCAGCCAAACACACATCATTGAGCTGGCTACTGGAACCTGACAGGTCGTAGAGGCTGGTAGAGAATAGAACCATGTCAATATAATACGTCTTGTGTAAAGCAATTAGAATTCATTTCAATTTGGTCGATTAATTTAGCAACAAATACAAATTATGAATTCATAATTACTGTGATTTCTGGCTTGGGACTCATTAATCAGGCAGATTGAGAGGTGAAGAAAGGTTGTAAAAAGGCATTATGTCTAATTTAGCCCCTGCATGTAATTACCCATTATCCAATCAGCTGGATCCAACAGTTAACCCGCCCCCCAACTCAGCCAATTATCTGTCAGAGCTCTTAGTGAGATTGTCAATGGCTGGCACCCCTTTATGATGTATCCCCCAATAGAGATGGATGATGGCAAGTCCCAGTCTGCTCCTGACAAACAGGGCTGGTGGCCAGACAGAGACTGAGAGGGAGAGAGTGTGTGTGTGTGTGTGTGTGTGTGTGTGTGTGTGTGTGTGTGTGTGTGTGTGTGTGTGTGCCCTCCACCTCAGGGTATTAACATGCCCCCAATTCTAAAGCTGGTGGATGAAAGGCTCCCATTGAACCCTCTGAAGGAACACAGCGATATTGTGGATATTTCTCTGTGATTGGACGTGCGTCAACATGTCTTCACCCATATTCTGCCCTTGACCTCCAAAGTCTCCAACAAACAACCTTCTCCTGCCCATCACCCACACACACACACACACACACACACACAGACACACACACACCAAAACTGACCACCAAAACCAGCTAACCGCCCATTCCCCCTCCCCCTCCCGTTTGCAAACGGGAGCTGTTGGCAGTTGGGATGGTAAAGTGGTTGTATGGTGGTGGTAGGGTGGTGGTGGTGGTAGGATGGCGGTAGGTTGGAGGTAGGGTGATGGTAGAGTGGAGGTTGGTGGTGGTAGGGTGTTGGTGGTAGGATGGTGGTAGGGTTAGGTAGGGTGGTGGTAGGGTTGTGTCAGTGTGGTGGTAGGGTGGTGGTAGGATGGTTTTAGGGTGGTGGTAGGATGGTTTTAGGGTGGTGGTAGGGTGGTGGTAGGTTGGTGGTAGGGTGGTGGTAGGTTGGTGGTAGGGTGGTGGTAGGGTGGAGGTAGGGTGGTGGTAGGGTGGTGGTAGGATGGTTTTAGGGTGGTGGTAGGGTGGTGGTAGAGTGGTTTTAGGGTGGTGGTAGGATGGTTTTAGGGTGGTGGTAGGTTGGTGGTAGGGTGGTGGTAGGTTGGTAGTAGGGTGGTTTTAGGGTGGTGGTAGGGTGGTGGTAGAGTGGAGGTTGGTGGTGGTAGGGTGTTGGTGGTAGGATGGTGGTAGGGTTAGGTAGGGTGGTGGTAGGATGGTTTTAGGGTGGTGGTAGGATGGTTTTAGGGTGGTGGTAGGATGGTTTTAGGGTGGTGGTAGGGTGGTGATAGGATGGTTTTAGGGTGGTGGTAGGATGGTTTTAGGGTGTTGGTAGGGTGGTGGTAGGGTGGTGGTAGGGTGGTGGTAGGTTGGTAGTAGGATGGTTTTAGGATGGTGGTAGGGTGGTGGTAGGTTGGTGGTAGGGTGGTGGTAGGGTGGAGATAAGGTGGTGGTAGGTTGGTGGTAGGATGGTTTTAGGGTGGTGGTAGGATGGTTTTAGGGTGGAGGTAGGTTGGTGGTAGGGTGGTGGTAGGGTGGTGGCCTGGTGGTGGTAGGGTGGTGTCATGGTGGCGGGCCGGATGACCCTGGGGCCCCGTCAAAGGGGAGGGGCCCAGCTGAGGAGCCCAGGCAGCTGCCAACCGCAGCCACTCCAGCCCTGGCCATCCGGATGATTGCGTTTGTCATGCCGCCAGTCCGCGTCAGGCCGGCCCAGGTCTGATCACCGCAATTAGGGTGTGGACGTCCGCCTGGCCACCGAGCAGGAGGGTGCAGGGGAATGTTTTGAAGCCAGCAGTCAGAAAGCAGGTGGAAGTGCTCGCTCACGCACCCCCCCCCCCACCTCTCCACCCCTGGGCCAGCATGAACACACTGTCAACCCATTTTCCCAAATTGGTAGTGTCCACGATGCACTGGGGGTTACGGTTGGTGTGTGTTCATCTGGACATGCATCTAAAGGTCAATCACTTAAATCGTCGATTTAAACCAAGCCTGGAGGTTTACAGAACCATGGAATTGCAAGTCGTTTGCAAAGCCATTTCCCCGTTAGCACAGTGCACTGCTCCAAAACTATTTGAAAATAAACGCATTACTGCTCAATTTCAATTTACCTGGTTTTGAAAACAGAATCGTTCAGCCTGAGCCTGTGTCACGCTGCTAGCAAGTATCACGCTGCTAGCAAGGGTTTCAATGACAACATTCCAGCAAAGTTAGCTTGGTTTTGTTTAGTTTTTTTTGTATTTATCAAGACTCTTAGAAATTGCTTGGAACTAAGTGGTAGTGACTAACATGTAGTGCATCTAAGATATATGTCGTCTATCTAAGGTTTAACATGTAGTGCATCTTCATTTGATTTATTTTGAGAGGTGATGTTTGACGGTTTCTTTAACCCCTCATTCAGTGGGTTTGTTTGATTTCTTTTGGTGGTTTTGCTTCGGTTGGATACTTTCAAAACCTTGCCTCCTCTTGCTGGTTCCACCAAATTGCCAACACAAGTTTAAATTACTTTTGGCCATAGACTTCTGTCAGGCTGCTATTCAATGCCCATGTGCCACAAAAATCAAGCAATTGCAACGCCAATAATGCAAAATTGAAGGCTTGATACCGGTTGTGTGTAAACCAATGGGTAGCCTCATGGACCTAGCTGTCACAGTCTATCGCCTAGCTTTAGGGAGTGAAAGACTCCACTTTATTTTACCACCTCATTATGCATTTTCGCAGATCCAAATCTTAATTGTACTACTATTAATTATAGCTATTGCTTAAGGAATATGTAATTATAGTAAAAGCTTCAGAAGGCGTGGACTGGTGTGCAGGTTTAAATAAGGAAGGATCATGTTTTGTATACTTTCAGTATAAACAGGGGTGGTACCCGATGGAAGAACTTATATAAACTATAAGTTATGTACACACTATATAATAAATAAATAAAAACATATATAAATATATGAGATCTTAAATGTGATCTCTCTATGGTCTCAGATGCTAATGAATGGTGTGTGCCCATATATTGATTGACAGGAAAGATGGATCCCTGAACCAATCAGGGTTCGATAATGAGCTTGAAGCGGTCTAAAATCTAAATTGTCTCATACACTCAAAAAATATATTCTTAAAACACATTTCAGTCATGCTTTAAGATAGCTATGCCATGTCTAAGGAATAAAATATAAATACATACAAGTATGGCTCTTATATATCTCCTACTGCTCCTTTCAGCATCTTCAATTGTGTAAAACAATTAGGGGATTTTCATTAATATATTTTATAAGAATCTCAGGCCCAACCTGAACTAAATATTTTCATGACACAATAATTACAAAAACAACATCCATTGTAATTCAGAAAACACAACTTTGGGGTTCACGAGTATGTCACCACATGCATCGCCCCACAAAAATAACTAATGCAAAAATGCATATTTTTTGCATAGGAGAGTTGCATAGGAACCCATTTACTGCATAAAAACGTCAACCAGTCAAAAAGCAACACGAGCTATTTAAGGTTGCTGCAACAAGAGCCAAGACTAAACTACAGCTACAATACTGCCACCTATTGGAGCGGTAGGTCATTTCGGCTAGGCTGACCGCGGCACGGAGACACTATTCAGTGGAGGTCTTGGGAGTTCTATAGACTCTGTTGAACATGCCAGCTGCTCCTCAGATTATTATTTTACATCCATGGAAAGGAATTACTTGCATTAATATGCACTAAGTGAATAGATCTGCACAACCGCAGCTCCATTCCATTTGTAGCTCCATATGTCACTCCATGTCTAAAACATGCAATTCATTCAATCGTTAGCATGATGCTGTGTGTTCATATTTGTGAAATAGAATTTGTTCACTGTTGTGTTGTCCATAAATGATCAGTCAGGTTCTTATTAACTCGATTTATTAACACATTATAATCACCATGTCCCTGCTCTCTGTCTAGCGTGTCTATCTGTCTCTCTGCATCCCGCGATCTCTCTCAGCATCTCGCGATATCTCCAGTAGCTAAGATACTATACTACATTCACTAACAAAGAGTATTGGAACAGTGACACAGTACTCAGCAATGTCTACATTGCCAGCTAGAGATGCTAAAAATGTCAAGACTCAAACCAATTTAGAATACCTAACCCAAACTACGGCCACACTGAACGCACACGTAGGATTACACGCGTAACGCGCCTAACCTGCCGCTTGATCATTGTGTGTAACAGAAATGGTTCAACGCGCCTAACGCGCCTACGCAGCTAGATGAGCCTGCCCAAAACTTATTTTCCCCCCGCTACTTTTCTTTTGAGGCTGAAACATGGCTGAGATCACCGCCATCGCTGCGCTGTATTTGTTGTGGGACTTCGAGGAGAGTAGGAAACCCAACGCCGTCGTGTTTGGTTAGGATGACAGCCGGTTCCAGCGGTATTTTCGGTTGACTGGGACCATGTTCGATGACCTGCTAGCCCTGGTTGGTGCCAGGATCTCCACATCAGCTGCGGAGCGCTGCGGGGTGCTGCGGAGCGCCTGTCCTCCGTCTCTTTGCCAGTGATGTCGGGTCAAGGTCAACGCTGATTGGCTATCGCGGCTAAGCGTCACGCGTAAGAGCGTAAAAAGTTCAATTTTCTGAACTCCGCGATGGGGCCCCCTCCGCGAAGTCCTTCAAGAGTGTGCGTAAAAAACGCAGTTTTGAGCATCAAACCGTTTGTGCACATCACAACGTGCGTTAAAAACGGCGTCTCTCTAGTATGCCTCCGCCCTTCTTTTCTCTCAGCCAATGCATTTGACGTGTTTGCGCCCAATCGCTGATCAAGACAAGCAGACCAAATCAGTTCAGCACAGATCTTCTTGTGACGATTTCTCCTCACCTTTCTGTTGGTAGTTGTAGCATCATATAGTTGAGTATGTGTGGATCTGAAGTCCACCGTGTGGTCACCGCGGTAGAAATGGTAGCAATGCTTGCTCTGTAAGTCACATGTTGTAGGATCGATTCCATATATCGTCAGATTTCTGCTATTTTCATGTGGCATCTGTATTTTTATGTAGGCTACAGCATCTGTATTTTAAATTTAACTTATATCTTCTTTTCACATTTTACCTTTTGCTTAGGGGGTAGCTGTATTACTGTATAGGCTGTCTGTTTTTGTGTAAGAGTTATTTGTATTGTGTAACCTGCTGGATTGTGAAATTTAGTTTGGGGTCAATGAAGTATCTCTCCGTCTGTCTGTCCGTCCGTCCGTCCGTCCGTCCGTCCGTCCGTCCGTCCACCCGCCCACCCGCCCTATCTTTTCTATCTTATAGACTCTCTCTCTCTCTCTCTCTCTCTCATACATAGGTTTGTTTGTAGAATATATGAAATGTTCAATCTCAACTGTAATGTCAATTCACTTAGAATATCCTGTATCTTGTACATGGATTTGTTTGCAGAATGATTGAAATTTCAATCTCAAGTGCAATGCAAATTGTGACCTCACTCACACATACAAAGTAAATTATTCATCTTGGCAATTTTTGTGTATATGACTGCTGATGGGGGTTTACCCTAACTACTTCGATATTGATTTGATCTTAAAAAAAAGAATAAACAGTGCTAATTTTCCTGGCATTTTGGCAAAGACAGGTGTTATCTGAAACCTTATTCTCTTTTGGTTTCCATTGTGACTATTACACACTTTGTGTGTTCTCTGCTTTACATCTTCATTTTGGATTAAAGAAGTGTATGCAGGGTTAGGGGAAGGGGGGAAGGTATTTTTTCTCATCTCTAACCTTTACTTCCGCGGAGATTAGCTTTACCTGCCTATCCACCATTCAGTCAGTATTTTTTTTTCTTCGTTTTCTTTTAAAGATCGGACGAGGTGGGCCCCATACAGATCTTTGCCTTGGGCCCCCAATTTGCTAAAACCGCCACTGCAATAGTCGGCCTAGGCCTAATCAATTGTGTTTTAATATTTGAAGCATTCATATTAGTATATGAAGTCATATTGCCTATTCTTTTCGTAGGCAACTCTGCTGTTGGCCTTGATGGCTTTGATGGGGAGATGTCTTTTTGCTGGCACAAAATATAGTTTCATCCAACAACATTCCTGCGTCTCCCCCTCCTACAGAGCCCATTTCAGCACTGTGTCTGTAGACAGTTACAAGCCTATGGACGTTGTTAGAGCAGTGCACGCGCGTTCATGTTAACAGGAGTTTTGGGAAAAACTCAGACATATTTTACGAAGGTTCGAAAGAATGATGGGCTGATGGGCCACTTTAGCCCACCAGTTAGGCTACTTGGCTCCGCAGTTCATCAGTGTCTCTCTCTATGGCTCCCTCTCTCTCCTTTCCACTGTGTATTTATATCGATACAACAAGAAAGGATGTAATGATAACTCCAAGAAAATAAAGGCTCCATGGCTATAATAATTTAAATATAATTAACTTATAAAACGTGTGGCTGTTGTGGTGTTTTGTATTTGTCTGGCTCGTTGTGGCTGTAATTCTGCACCACAGCTGAATTTCGGGAACGTCAATGTTAGGGGCCCACTAATATTTATATTAAAGCATCCATAAAGTAGCATGCCATGGGACCTTTAATGGCTAGTTTCAGGCCTTTGGACAACGTGAGCTTCAGAACTACAGTGAAAGCGGGACTATTTCTTCCAACTTGAACAATGATTGTTGTTATCGAAAGGTTTTCCTTTTTACTGGTGAAAGTACTTTTTGACCAATACGTTTTTGTATTTGTCAATCTTTTGTCTTGTGAATAAATGCCAATTGTAGCTTTTGAAAATCCTGACCGTTTGTGGGCCTGAAATCACCCTTATTCACATCTTCATCATCCTCACAACAATGATGCAGTATAAAAACAATTCATAATTTCCTATTGGCAGCGATAAATCCATCTCTTTGTGCTAGCTGAGGATGTTCATCACAAGCAATCCAGATTCCTCCGAGCTCTTCCCAGAGATGTTTGTCCACACACTCGCTTGGTGGAGAACACAGATGAGGGAGTGAACACATTGATTTCTTGAGTTTCTAGAAGGTCTAGGGTTTTCTAGAGGGTCTAGGGGTTTCCTTCAGGGGTCTATAGGGGTCTCAAACTATGGAAGTACAAATATAATACTTCCACAGTTTTAGCTGTGAAGAATAAAATAAACGATTTAATGAAGAACATTTGTTGTAAATGTTTGCGGTGAATCGGAATCATGCTCAGAGCGACGTAACTTGGAAGCTCTTGGAAACGTATGAGACCAGCTCCCTCTAGTGGTCTACCTGGTAGTATACATCACTCACTAAATATAGACGCTATATAGATAGACCTTGTGAAATATCTGTACAGTAAACATTAATGTGGTCCAAGCTTTATGTAGGGAGGTAGTCCCAAACTATTTAACTTTCAGGGAACACCTTTCGGACGACTCGTATGCAAATGTGGAAAAAAGAGCAAATACACAAAGCATTGTCTGGGCACAGCTGGTCAAAGCTCCCTCTAGACACCACTCTGACTGAAGAAGCTGTGGCCAGTGGGAGACAGAAAACCAAATGATGGTTTATTTAGCCAAGGAATGAACACTGAATGATATGAACAACATAATGGAAACATTGTAAAGGACAACATATGATGGAACTCACATAGTGACACTAGCTTTAAATAATAACAGGACATAATACTATATTTATCAAACAATATTTATAATATATTTACCTAAATTATATTTATTAGCATTATGTTTTGTTCTTGTATATTGTCAATTCCACGTCCCACCTGCAGTACTGTTGCGCACCACTGAGGTCCACCAGTGCTGTGGGGCACAGTCCATGTGGGTCCACCATACACAGTACATACACAGAACATACACAGAACATACACAGTGTATCAAAGGTATAACAATAACAAGTTTCAAGTGAACCAGTTCCATCCAGAGCTCTGAACCCCTCCACGTGAGGGGTTCTGTAGTCCGGGGACTACAGAGGACCCCGGGGCCTGGGGAGAGGGGGACGGTTGGGGTCCTTGACTGCAGCTGATCTCTGCTGGGCCTTCCTGGGAGGACGAGCGGGGTCGGGGCCCAGAGCGGGGCCAGGGCCCGGGGCCGGGGCGGTACCCAGCAGGGAGCCCTGCCATATGGGGATCTGGGCCTCCACAGAGACCCAGTACTGGGTCTGGGAGAGGACAGATGACAGGTAGAGATCAGGGATCATTGATTGGACTCTTGTGTATTGATCAATGTTGATCTATTTGTAGTCGAGTTGGTCCTTAAAGGTCTTAATGTCCATTGAGTGATCCACCTAAATTCCATGGTTATGAACCAGTGGTCCAGATCAATAGGGCTTAAGTTTGTTCAGAACGTGACAGTACAGCATGCTGCATAATGCTGCAGGCTGTTTTTATAAGTGAAGACAAGCGATGCTAGCCCCTACCTCAAGAGACAGGAGATGTGGGTCAGTCATCTGGCTCTGGCTCAACAGCTCCTCAGTCTTCCTCACATCCTGCATCAAAAGACATTTCATACAGGATGGCTGGATGGCGTTTATAGAAAAAACATACATATAAATGTGGCTAATTAAACAACAACACAGAGCTACCAATAATGTTTAGACAGACATACAGACAGATAGAGAGACAGACAGAGAGAAAGACAGGCAGACAGACAGACAGACAGACAGAAACAGAGAAAGACAGAAAAACAGAGACAGACAGGCAGGCAGGCAGACAGACAGAAATAGAGAGACTGACAGACAGATGGAAAGAGCGATAGAGAGACAGACAGACAGAGACAGACAGACACACAGACAGACAGAGTGATAGAGGGACAGACACACAGACAGACCTCTAGGAGCCTGCGGTTCCTCTCCATAGCGGTCTGGATCTCCACCGGTTGTTCCCTCAGGTGGTCCTGCTGATGTCGGATCCACACGTCTGCGAGGAGCTCCGCCCTCCTCTCTAAACTAATCAAACACCGAACCACAGATCAAAGTTACTCTAAACCAATCAAACACCGAACCGCAGAACCAGGTTACGGTGAACACAAGGCTTCTCGTTTTTAATGCTGATAATAAATGTGAGGGACACGATTAAGTTGAACACATTATTGTGTATGATATTTAAGGCAAACTAGTGTGCGGTGCTGGGTCCTTACATGTCTTCGTAGTTTTTTCTCAGCGCAGTCTCTCCGGACGCGGACATGTTCAATAAACACTTCCGCCTCCACGCTTCAGTATCCATGGAAACACAACAGGGACCCGGTGCTCAGTACTTATACATAAAGTACTGGGGGGGGGGGGGGGGCGATCGCAAGTTGGACCTCTGGCGCCCTCCTAGGTCCTTTGCGGCAGAGACATTGAGTGGGGTTTGTTTATCGCTATGGATGGGTTGGCGTTGCTGTTACTGAGTTGTTGTTTCCGACACCGTCACCGAGACGTTTATGTTGGTTTGTTATTTTGAGTGCGTTTTGGTGTGTCGTGTGTGTGTTCATTAAAGGTAACTCACGTAGTCGTGCGGTGTAAGGGGCGTGAGAGTTGCATAACGGCTAAACCTGGTCTCACTTCTCGTCCTTCTCGCGCTGCTCGCCACAAAATATTGCAATCAAAATGTCCTTTTTGTATTTACTCTTCTGCTTATGAATTTCATTGTGTGTGTACCAATAGCACAAGAAGTAGAGATTAAACACTCCTATATACTATACTTAACAAAGACAGCTTGATTATAGAATAGGCCTGGTCTTTCTCTCTCTCTCTCTCTCCCTCCCTCTCTCTCCCTCCCTCTCCCTCTCTCCCTCTCCGCCCCCCCCCCCCCCCCCCCCCCCCCCCCCCCCCCCCCCCCTAGAGAGAGAGAGAGAGAGAGAGAGAGGGACTCTGAACGGCAGTCTAGTCAGTAGGTGAGTCTTCCATTACTATGCACGCAGTAAATATTCTGCACAACCCGGGCTCCCTTCTATAAGTAGCTCCGAATGTCACACAGGCAACGTCACAGACAGGTCATTCAATTGCTTGTGAAATAAATGTGTCTACTTAGAATCGGATCAGTGACACAATACTTAACCATATCTTCATGGCAGCTAGAGATAAGATGCTAAACATAGACTCAAACTGAATTTAAATACCGTTAGCCCAGAAGAGCATTGGCAGGGACATAAACACACGGTCAGAAAAGTTACATCAAAACTCATACTTTATTTTTTTTTATGTATAGCAATACCATTTACATATTAAATAACACTAGAATAGAATGCTTTGATATAGCTTTCAACAAAACCAAACATCTTTTTTATCTTCATTTAATGTTACAAAAGAAGAGGGACACCTTCTGCGATGGGAGATGGAGGGAGGAAGGGAGGACAGGAGGTAATTTATCCTCACTTTCATGGGCCAGCCAAGTCTGAGCCTCTGGAGGAGTGGAGCCAGCCAGAGGGAAAACGTTTGAGTAACTTCACATTCACCACCTGGCGCTCAATGGAAGTTATGGAGGAGGAACTGGGATTTGATGAAGAACCACAGACAAACAGTTTTCCTTATATTACCACCACCATAAGGGTTGACGCCAAGTTGAAATAAGAGACACAAGTCAATAGAGAGAGAGAGAGAGAGAGAGAGAGAGAGAGAGAGAGAGAGAGAGAGAGAGAGAGAGAGAGAGAGAGAGAGAGAGAGAGAGAGAGAGAGAGAGAGAGAGAGAGAGAGCGCGCGAGAGAGAGAGAGAGAGAGAGACAGCTTAATATGAAAATATAAATTCTATGATTATATACCTGAAATACCTGTGTTGGAGGAACACCCTGCAAGCGTACGTTAACACAAGAGAATCCACAAACAGAGGAGTTGCTGATTTATTCACAGAAGGAGTTGCGCTATGGCAGTTTCCTCAAAGGTTGAATGACAACCTAATGTCAACCCAAATTTTGTCAAATCAAACTATTCAGGTTGAACAATTACAACTTGTTCCCGTTAAAAGGTCAGCTGAGCAAGTGCTCCAGTCTCCAGTTAAGCTTCACAATGATTTGTATTGATAGTTTAAAAGGTGTCAGTATTTGAAGGCAACATGGGAACAGTGATGGTTAGTGGAGGACTCACAAGGAGACGGAGTACTCACTAGGAGGACTCACTGGACTCATTAGGAGAAGGGAACCCTAAGACAGACAGAAAACTGGTCTGGCTGGATACTGGGAGACTCTTGTTTGAATACATGATGTTTTATCTCGGTTCTTCTAATTGAACACATTGCAGCTTTGTCAGAAAACATGTAACCTTAAACAGACACACACAACATTTTCAATGTCTATGAATGCTAATGCGTAATGAAAAACATTGAACATTATAATTTTGTCAAAAAAAGAATGCATGAATGCAAATAATGCATAATATCTCATGGATATTTTGTGCAAATCCTGTGTCAACAACAATAGGCTGAAAAAACAATGTTGACAAAATGAAGATATTTAAATGTACAGAAACTTGCATCAAATCACCTTCATTGCATCAATCGCCTTCACTCACTGCCTCTCTCCAAGATTTCTAAAAACCAAAGAATGCTCGTACGTACAGCGAAGTCTGGACCAATCATGGTTTTGTGTAGCAAGAACAGAAGGGTGAGGTGTATGACCTTTGCTTGTTTACAATGCGATGATTTCAGTCTTTGGTAAAAGTGGAAACCTTAAACAGCATTTACCCTTAACATTAATAATAAGCTAGAAGACGTTTGACTGTGGGTGTCATTGTGCTGTAAAGTCCTTCATATTTCAAGTGTTTATTTAATATCATCAGTCAGAGCAAAATAAAAAATGTACAACAGAAGGTAGAGAAGTAAACGTTGTGTCCAAATGTATAAAATAATATAACTGCGTGTGTGTGAAGATGTGAGGGTGTGTGTGTGCTCATGTGAGCGTGTGTGTAGGGTTTATTCATAGTCATGGTAGCACTACATCAAATAGTAAAATATAAATTACCTTAAACTTGGGGAAAAACTATTTTTGAATCATCTCTGAGTGGAGAGAGAGAGAGAGAGAGAGAGAGAGAGAGAGAGAGAGAGAGACAGAGACAGAGACGGAGAGTCAGACAGAGAGGGACAGAGGGACAGAGAAAGAGCCAGAGAGAGAGATAGACAAAGAGAGAGAACACTTGGATAAATCAGCATGTAAGGGAACAGAAGCTATGTACAAAAAGCCTTAAAGAAAGAACAGAAGAAACTCCAGATCACTCTCGTTCCAACTCTCCACACTTGGCACTCTTCCTCAAGGTAGAACAACGATGGAACCAGGGTTTCTGGTCACACCGCTGGTTCATCAGTTCTTCTTCTGAGTTTTCTGCTTTTGGAGGCCGTCAGCGTGGGGTCTCTGTGTCGGTGGGCGGTGTAGACATATACACAAGGCTGTGAGTTTGGATGGCCTAGCAGCATAGAATACAAGGGTAAGGGTCCCCAGAGCCCAACGCGAGGGCCTGGTGGGGCCCCCACATCCTAGCTAGTGAAGAGCTTAGCTAGGGGAGGCCATCTTGTGTTCCCAAAACAAAACAAAAATAGAGATTGACTGGTCCAAGGATGGAGGCCACAAAGGACATATACAAAATCACAAAACGTATTATGATAAGGATATATTTATATATGTATACATACAGTATTTCCATATATTAAAACTCATAATAATAAGAATCATACAAAGAAATCATAAAAGTTCACAGTTGCAGTTTCACCACTTAGGGTATGTTGACATGGGTGTGTATGGTTGGCCTTGGGGTAGTGAGAATAAGCCTAAGAAATAAAAACAATGGAACGGTACAAAGCAAGCACTACTTCTCTCTGCGGTATTTGAACCATGCTCTCATGTTGTGGGATAAATAAGTGGTATATGAGTCAAATGAGCCGAGTGGAGTTGGTTTATGCTGAGTGGAAAAGAACAGCATTCAAGCGGCTGACGCCCGTGAGTATTCTCCTCTCTTCAATGTCACTTTACTCAAACAGACCAGTAGGGGGCAGACAAAACAATGTTCTTCACAGAAGCCGTTGGTTTAGGGCAACAATAGCCATGGAATGTTAAAATAAAAAACCAAAGAAGAAGAAACAAAGCCAAGTAGGTCAGCTTTAGTATAGGCAGTAACACTGACGTTATATAGTGCACACAAGAACAGACAGCAAGTGTTTCTCGTCGCGTTCGCCACTGTTGGAAAAAAAACTGCAGGTGCAAACCCCTTTTCAGTAGAACGTTAAGACAGAAAATGGCAAGAGAAAGAAAAATAAATATCAAAACTTTTCATCAGTGTAAAAAAGTAATCAGGATATCCATATGAACCAAGAGTCTGGCAGAAAAGGCCTCAAAAAGTCTGGTGTCCACACTAGTCCTCCTGACACTACAAAGGTGGGTGCTCCCTGGTCCGCGTGGGTGTGTGTGTGTGTGTGTGGGGGGGGGCGGTCCCAGGGGGCCTAGGGAGATGAGCGCATGGCTCCGGACCCTGTAATTAGTGCTGCTGCCTTGTGGCTCTCAGACCAGTGACTCCAAGTTCTCGTCCTGGTCGGAATGGTCCGACATGGAGGCCATGGTTCCGTTCAGTTCCCTTGTCAGACCCGGGCCGCTGGTCTCCTTGGTGCTGACCAGGCTCAGCAGGGCGGTGTAGAGGAACTGGTACTGGTCCTGTGGGCGGAGCAGGAGTACAGAGAGAGGAGGCATCAACCATCCTGAATGTAATCACCTGGAGGTGGGAGATAGCGTCTCTACCAGACAAACTGCCCCTACACACCCATGCTGTGGGTCCACCTTAATCATTAACCGCTGCTTAAGGGCATCTTGTCACACACATATGAACACACACACGCACGCATGCACGCAGGAACACACACACACACACATACACACACACGCATGCACATACGCAAGAACAGACACACACACACACACACACTCACACATACCAACACACACACATGCACATATGCAGGAACACACACACACACACATGCACGTACGAAGGAACATACACACACACACACACAAACACACACAACAATTGAAACCTTTATGCAGAGTTACTACTGATGGCAGAAGGAGGTATCAGTATCAGCCGCTTGCAGTACGACGACTTAACAAGACCAAAGAGTACATTTGTAGCACATTCAAAACGAAAAAAGAGTTAACATGAAATGGATCTTCCTGCAGCGGTCTTACGATGTGTGTGAAGACGCCGGGCCGCATGAGGTTGATCATCTTGGCCACCTGGTAGACGTCCACAGCACTCTCGCTCTTCAGCTGCTGGGACAGGGTGCTGAGGGCACACATCATGCCCGCCGACACAGCGCCCCACCTGGGCAGGCACAGACACACACACAGGGCTTAGGCTGGAGGCCACCTCATGGCAAAGACTTTAGAGAAGAGCGAGCCACTAAATAATACTTCTGTTACATGGCTGCCATCTAAAGGTTGGATAGCAAGCAGGCAGAAACACAACCATGATCACATGACGTGTTCCATGCTAAGTTGACGTGGTAAGTATTTGGGCCGTAGCCTAATCTGGATTTGTGAAGCATTTATGGTTATCAAATGGATCTGTCTAATCCACCACGACGCTATGCTGCATGTTTGTTCCTTCTCTACTCACATTTTTACTGAATCAAATTATTAAACATCATCTTTGAACATCCCTCCAACCTAATGTTTGTCAAAATTAAGATTTAAGAGAGACAAACATCAGATGGATTACTTAACAATTGGTATTGACAACATGACCCCCAAGCTCATTCTAGACCTCAGGTGTATGTCAGCACCGTCGTCCTGTTTGTAACAGAAACACGACAGCATGCTAGCCCTGACCGGGCCAAACATGCTTCAATGTGCTAAGGGGACGCTGCAATCGTGTCCCCCTGACCCACGGTGTTTATCCAAACCAAGGATGTTATTAAGGAGAGAACGGTGCGGGAACTCAGAATGAATACCTATTTGGAGGGAAGAGGTGTTTCAGGATACCCCTCTCTACAGTATGTTTCTACACACTTGGCCTGGCCAGGAGAGGAACAGGCGAGGGGATTGGGAGCTCCACTGGTTGAGGCCCCCACTGAGTGCCTTTACAAACCTAGCATGTCTCCTCTTCTATTAAGGGCCCTGTCGAGAGCGACGGAGGGCCCGGCTAACGGCTGCTCTGAATAACAAGCATGTAGACAATTACCTCAGACGTTTGGCTGACACCGCGCGGAGGACAGGGCCACGGACACGACATGAAGAGCTCAATTAGTTTCCCTTAAAGCTGATCTTCATTATTCTAATGAATAAACATGGCGGACCCACTGGATCGGGGTTGTTCAACCACTCTAATGCGTGTAAATACTTAAGTCAAACTTCATTATCCCTAATTGGGCCACCTTCTAGAGGTAACTGGCAGTACAAAGCAGACCGGAGCTCACGGAGCAAAGGCAGGCTTACTGCTTTAGAAGGCCTTTTGGTGGACCTACAGGGCCCTCCAGCTGGTGGACCCCAGGGAGATATAACCTTTACTTAAACAGAGCTCCCCATGGAGCTCCAGGTACACCGCTGCCAAGTGTACGGACTACACAAAACATTACAGTGAGTGGTAACAGATCAAATGTTCAGCATTATAAAATAATGTAAAGAGTAAAAGGTACGACTATTATTCACTTATGAAAGTCACACAGTAAGCAGTAGATAGACGATTTTGTTTTTTCTCCTTTACATTATTTTGCAATTAATGTAATTGCAAAATTATGTGTCAAACTTTAAAAGAGCTTCTCTTCTACTGACATAAGACGGGCAGGCGGTTTGAACGGTGAACCGGGAACAGTGAACAGGGAATGTGGCAAAGGGTGGAGGTGGTTAAGGGTTAAGTGGTTAAGGGTTAAGTGGTAAAGGGCGGAGGTGGTAAAGGGTGGAGGTAAAGTGTGGAGGTGGTAAAGGTTGGAGCTGGTAAGGGTGGAGGAGGTAAAGGGTGGAAGAGGTAAAGGTTGGAGCTGGTAAGGGTGGAGGAGGTTAAGGGTGGAAGAGGTAAAGGTTGGAGCTGGTAAGGGTGGAGGAGGTAAAGGGTAGAGGAGGTAAAGGGTGGAGGAGGAAAAGGGTGGAGGTGGTAAAGGGTGGAGGAGGTAAAGGGTGGAGGAGGTAATGGGTTGAGGAGGTAAAGGGTGGAGGAGGAAAAGGGTGGAGGTGGTAAAGGGTTGAGGAGGTAAAGGGTGGAGGAGGAAAAGGGTTGAGGAGGTAAAGGGTGGAGGAGGTAAGGGTGGAGGAGGTAAGGGTGGAGGTGGTAAAGGGTGGAGGAGGAAAAGGGTGGAGGAGGTAAAGGGTGGAGGAGGTAATGGGTTGAGGAGGTAAAGGGTTGAGGAGGTAAAGGGTGGAGGAGGTAAAGGGCGGAGGTAGTAAAGGGTGGAGGAGGTAAAGGGTGGAGGAGGTAATGGGTTGAGGAGGTAAGGGTGGAGGTGGTTAAGGGGACACTGACTCATCGTGGACGATGGTGGGCCCGTCTCTCGTGGCGGCCTGCTCCTGGATGACCTTGAGGAGCTCGAAGGTGCTGCTGAGCGGGGCGTCAGGGCGGGGCCACTTGGGGCACTGGAAGTGACGGACCTCCAACACATAGTCGTCCTGCAGGGGCACACACACACACACCCACACACACACACACACACACACACACACACACAAACACACACACACACCCACACACCCACACACACCCACACACCCACACACACACACACACACACACACACACACACACACACGCACACACACACACACACACACGCACACACACACACACACACACACACACAGGGATGCGGTCAGTATTCCCCTCCTCTAATGGCCCTCCTCAGCGTGGGGGGAGGCGTTTTGCGGGGGACAGTCCTGCCTCATGCTCACACTTCCTCAATCTGTGCATTATGGCTGGATATTAATTCTGGTTCAAGGCAACCTTCAGGATTCAACTTTCACAAGCTCACTGAATCCGGACCTGAAGGGACTGGTGTTGATTAAGAGGAGAAACAGAAACATGGCAGGGACCTGACTTCCTGAGAACTTTACCCAGACACACAGAGAGACGGAGAGACAGCAACATGCCCCAGACCTTCCCCTGAACAGACAACAGAGAGACAGACACGGTCCAGACCTGTGTGGCCTCCAGGATGAAGTCGTGGATGCTGATCTGCTCCTCGTTGGACAGACACAGGCGGTCTTTACTGATCAGGGTAACCGTGAAGGCCTCACAGTTCATGGGCTCCTCTCTGCTGGGCCAGTACACAAACTGATCCTCCGCCTGCTAGAGGAACCACAACACACCGCTGGATCACGACACTGATGTGTGTCAGTGTGTGTCTCTTTTTTTTGTGTGTTTTTGTCTGTGTGCGCATGTTTTAAATTGGTGTGTGTGTGTGTATGTGTATGTGTGCGTGTGTGCATGTGTGTGTGTGTGTGTGTATGTGTGTGTGTGTGTGTGTGTGTGTGTGTGTGTGTGTGTGTGTGTGTGTGTGTGTGTGTGTGTGTGTGTGTGTGTGTGTGTGTGTGTGTGTGTGTGTGTGAATTGCATACCGGTCCATTATTTGCCGGTAGCATGACAATGATCTGTGCATTATGGTCCCAAATCATTCTCCAGAAGTCTTTGGTGGTGTGCGGCAAAGGATGCTGGGTAATGATGAACTCGTTGCTGCGGTAGTACCCCTGGTGAGCATCATGAGATCATGTTGTTAACTTTCTATCATCCTCATATTGTTACAGAGTGGTGTGAGCTGATTGGTCTGTAGCAAAAAACAGTCGCTGCAGAGTAGGTCTAAATCAATGTGGCTTGCTAGTCTATAGTCTTATAGTGTTTTGGTTGTGATACATTTTCTTTATATTAATAATCTATTGAATTTTCCTCCATCAAAGCCTCATCTAACCTTTGTCTCTATCTGTTTTCAGCACTGACCATGCTTGGAGGAGGAGCAGCTACGCTGCTTACAGGTGACAGACGGCGGAGAGGTGCTCACCATTATGTAAGAGGCGTTGATGTAATCACTGCCTTTGACACCGGGCAAAGGGACCAGGCCCACCCGGGCACGTTCCGCTGCCCGGCCGGGAGAGAGAGAGACAGAGAGGGAGACAGAGGGGGAGAGAGAGAGATAGAGAGAGTTATTGATCAAAGGCTCTCGACACAGGTCTGATAGTACAGGTTCCCCTGGCTGTTTGAGTCACAGGGCAACCAGGGACTATGTGTTAGGTAACACCACAGATGAAGGACGGATTACATCTGAAATGTCAGTTAGGGAAAAAAGGTCTAAAAATCATCGTTTCAAAAATGAAAAGATACCATTTTTTTCTTTAGCTGGGGAACCATCAAAATAATAAATGAGCCCTGTTTTGTAGTTGATATTTGGATCCATTATTTATTCTTGTTGTTTTTGGCTGACATGTGAGTGCCCTTGATCCCAGAACATGTAAAGAACTCTGAGGATTTTAACCTGGGTCGTATATTGAGATCAGGTTGGGTGTGAGGCACAAATGCAGGCAGCCTCTTGAACTGGTTCAGTGTTAGGACAAGTCTTGTTCTCGCTCTAGGTCAAGTCTCGTTCTAGGTCGTCTCACTCTAGGACAAGTTTCGCTCTAGAACAAGTCCCTATTGCATGTCTCTATTGTCATTACAATCTCATCTCTCCTTCGCCCAAACCTTTCGATAACACTAAGCTATGCTTTCTCTAGTAGTACAACAGCACACTCTGCTCTCTGAAACAACTCGAATCTCAAATGAGCGAGATTGAGCGAGATTTGGTGAGACATGATAAAAAAACAACCGGATCAAGCAGAAAGTAAAGAAAGTAGTATTTCTCTGCAGGGATCCCTTCCATAATGTTACGCCTTAAAGAATTGTAGCCTGATCTTGTGCATATCAGCCACATCGTTCTCAAAGCTGGACCCATTTCAGAAGCTGTTGTGAATAAGTCCCTTACAGCCAAAATCTTCAGAAAAAAGGCTCCAGGTTAAAGAATCCTGAAGTTCTACATTAATTATAGTCCTTAAGAAAGTGCACTTACATGGCACAACTGAAGAGTTTCGATTTTTCTCCTTGTTGCAGTCTTTCTGAGCGTTGAAACATTCCACGAACCTGGCATTACACTGTGTTATCAACTAATGAACACAAAAGAGAGACAGAGGGCAAAACTTGTTAGCAATAGTTTCACATTGGGGGAACATTTAAGACCTTGAAACACAAATAGGTAGAAATATATATATAGAGCTATAATATGAGGACTATGACATTTCAGTTTCCTGTGTTTCAAAAGTATAACTACATTACCAAGACAGTTCTGTTAGTTTAGGAGCTCAGCCCCATTTCAGGCGTGAATATTGGACCCCATCAGGCACAGTGTGTAATGAAATAAGGCCAGCGATTTGAGTCGACACTCCACTTTGCACAGCACCAATTTAGCTGGAATTCAATATTCCAACAATTTAAAGAGTGAGGAGAGGGAGAGAGAGAAAGATTGAGAAAAAGACAGAGAGAAAGAGCAGAAGCCGGCAAAAAAGAGGGTCCTTATTATTTGATAAAAAACAATTCTTTCAGACTTGCATTGTTGATTTCCTGTTTAGAAACACACATTTGCCCATTTTTTGTATCTTCTGCATGTTAATGCCTGATCTATTAAACTGACGAAGTATCTGCAGATGTATCTTGACCTTGCCCTTAATATTTTCTTCCTTGAACAGCTATAGCTGCGTTAGGGGCAGGATGCTATCCCTCTGACTGCCTCTGCTTCAGCTGGAGCAACGTTTAGAAGCTGGAGAAGAGCCGGAAAGCTGCTGTAGGAGTTGCATTGAGTTTTCTAATCAGTTTTTAGTGTCTGACAAGAAATGTTATTCACATTTAACCTCTTCATCGCAAGGCAGTCCCAGGCTTTGCTGAAAATAACATACCCATCAAGTTTGGGTTTGTTAGCTCTTCTCCAGCTTCCAAACGTTGCTCCAGCTGAAGCATAGGCACCCAGAGGGCTAGCATCCTGCCCCTAATGCAGCTATAGCTGTCCAAGGAACAGAGTAATAAGGGCAAGGTCAAGATACATCTGCAGATTATTTGTTTATATATATATATATATATATATATATATCCAAGACTACACAGGCAATATGATGTAATCTTGGTGCCAACACCTGTTGTACAAGCGAAATATGCGATATGGATACTACTGGGCACCTGGGCTAAGGTGTGATGCTAATACAGAGAAGGAGAGCAGAGATTTAAGGCATCCCAATGAGTGTATGGAGATGAGGAGGTTAAACATACGCTATGACATATGGAGCACAACAAAACCAGCTCTGTGGAGCTCTACATATCCTTCCAGAGCAGCAAACTGCAATGGGTCTTATCTGTCAGCTACCATTGAAACATATGAAGGAAGCAACTCTATAAACACTAAATACATAAATCAATCCACCGATCCTTGACTCATCTGAATGAGTGGCTGTCTTGGCATTACGTGACGTTCAGGTCTCAAAGTCATCAAGTGTCTGGAGATCTGAATTAGAGGGTCCGCACAGCTGATGGGGGTCCTCACCTTGAACTGCTTGTCCAGCCGTGTGCGCCCCCTGTGGTTGGGTGTCAGAATGCTGGTGATGTAGCTGTGCAGCAGACCTCCACACACCTCCGTCTCCTTCCCTTGGATGGCCTCAATCAGCGCGTCGTGGATGAAGATGTACTGCTCCTGGAAGGAGGACCACCAAGGTAAGAGGGGGACACACACACACACACACACATACACACACAAACACACACGCACACGCACACAAGGCAACACATGCCCAGACACACAGACTGACACACACACAACCACGTGCACGCACAAACACACACACACACACACACACACAGACAAACACACATAAACACACAAGGCAACACGGGCACAGACACACATGCACAAACCCCCATAAACCCACATACACTCACACACACACATACACACACAAATGCGAGCACACATACCTTCACACTATACAGGCATGTGGCAAATACCAACAGTATTGACACATCACACGCACACTTCAGGTGTGGTGACATGCGGAGGATAAGACTAATGGCAGCCATCAGCGGCCTGCTGAATCTCTCCATGAGTCTCTCTGAAAAGCAGCGCTGAACAGAGAGCTGCAGCTGCAGAGCAGAGATAAGCCGTGTGGACTGAACCATCTGGATGGATTCCTGGAGAACCCAGTTCTGTTTCCACGAGACACGCTCCAGGGAGATAAACACACAATCTCGCTTGTCCGGAATATAAAAAAAAGAGCTTTGTAACAAAACTCGTTGGCCATTTGGAAAAGAGTGTGAGGCCTGTCACCGGTGAAATGATTTACAGCACGGAAGGGAACCCGGTGGGGTAAGTCATTATTTGTTTTCCTAATGCGCTGCTTGGAAAACGGCTAAGTCTATGAGGATACAAAGATGCAATTTGGAGCTCTGAAAAGCGAAGCAATGAATCACCACGTGGTGATTGTAGTAATGTGGAGGAGGCGAAATTCACTACCGCTAATTTGATTACACCACGTGGTGATTCATTGCTCCCACCACGCACACACATGCCGGCAGACACACATACACACAAACACACGCACACACACACACACACACACACACAGACACACACACACACACACACACACACACACACACACACATACACACACACACACCTCGGTCTGCACCAGGTAGTTGCGCTGGGTGCGGATGTGCTTGAGGAAGGCCAGTGCGTTGACTGAGCTCTTGTCTCTGATTTGCCGCAGCATGCTGTCCATCACGATGTAGGTCCCGGTCCGGCCCACGCCCGCACTGGACACAACACATTGAGCCGCTCAGGGTGTTGCTACTACACCCTCTGTCTGTTACACCCTCTGGCTGCTACACCCTCTGACTGCTGCTACACCCTCTGACCGCTGCTCCACCCTCTGACTGCTGCTACACCCTCTGACCGCTGCTCCACCCTCTGACCGCTGCTACACCCTCTGACCGCTGCTCCACCCTCTGACCGCTGCTACACCCTCTGACCGCTGCTCCACCCTCTGACCGCTGCTACACCCTCTGACCGCTGCTCCACCCTCTGACCCTCTCAACTAGCGTTGTCACAGAATGGGTCCACCTGCAGGCTGAGGGACGGGGTCTACCTGCAGTGCACCAGCATGGGGCCCATATCGGGTGTCTGGTCGGCGGAGGACCTGCGGACGAAGGTGAGGACCGGTAGGGTGTACTCTGGGACGCCCATGTCCGGCCACTGGGTGTAGTGGTACTGGACCACTGTCCTCTCGCACTGGGAACGGCCCTTTGGATTGGCCTTCACACCCTGGAGGAGAGAGAGAAAGAGAGAGAGGTAGAGAGAGAGAATGAGAGAGTCAGATAGACAGTATGTGACAAGCTGAGGGACAGAAGCAGTAAATCCTTCAACACCAACTATTTAACTCTCTATTCCACAATCCTTTCCGTTATGGCCCTTTGCTGACTTGGGGCAGTTGGACAGTACTAGAGGCTACAGTGGGGCCATCCCTACGCGGTACACACTAGTCCCTGAGCGGTGCTACCAGACAGTAGTGGAGACACCAGGTCACCTTCTTCAGGGCGGAGCTGTGCAGGGTGAAGCGCCTCACGGTGAAGCAGGCGTGGACCTGGGTGCTCCTCAGCGTCACCACCACACTGCCGTACTCCTCGCTGTTCTCCAACGGCCAGTACTGGTCACACTTCCTCTGCAGCACACACACAGGAGGATTCAAATGGATAAATGTATGTTTAAGTGTTTGTGTGCACATATGTACGTGTGTGGATGGTTGTGTGTGAGTGTGTGTGTTTGTGTGTTTGTGTGTGTGTGTGTGGGTGTACACCAGTGTGTGTGTGTGTGTGTGTGTGTGTGTGTGTGTGTGTACGCCATTGTGTGTGATTGTGTGTACACCAGTGTTTGTGTGTGTGCGTACACCAGTGTGTGTGTGTGTGTGTGTGTGTGTGTGTGTGTGTGCGTGTGTGTGCATGTGTGTAAACCAGTGTGTGTGTATACCAGTGTCTGTGTGTGTGTGTGTGTGTGTGTACCCCAGTGTGTGTGTGTGTGTGTGTGTACACGGTTGCGTGTGTGTGTGTGAATTTGTACACCAGTGTGTGTGTGTTTGTACAAATGTGTGTGTGTGGTTATACCAGTGTGCGTGTGTATTTTTGTGTGTGTACACCAGTGTGGGTGTGTGTGTGCGTGTGTACAACAGTTTGTTACTGTCTGTACACCAGTGTTTGTGTGTGTGTGTTTGTGTGTGTGTGTCTGTGTGTGTTCACCAGTGTGTGTGTGGGGGTGTACAGCAGTGGGTGTGTATGTGTGTACATCAGTGTGTGTTTGTGTGTGTGTGTGTGTACACAAGTGTGTGTGTGGGTGCATACCAGTGTGTGGTTGTGTGAGTGCGTACACCACTGTGTGTGTGTGTGTGTGTGTGTGTAGACCAGTGTGTACATACTCTGCCCTTCTCTACTAGGTTGGTGATCATGACGATGATGCCGGTGTTCTGCTCCCACACCATCCGCCAGAAGTCCTCAAAGGTGGACTTCAGAGGACCCTGGGCAGCAATGTAGGCTTTAGGCTTATTGTACCCCTGAACATGGACAGGAGGGTGAGAGAGAGAGAGAGAGAGAGAGAGAGAAAATGTATGAAGCCAGAAATCTAGTTATGATCAACTCTATGCATCAACACAAACGATGCACGCACACGCACGCAAACAGGGGGCAGCACACAAACAGATGGTGACCCACGTCCACGTAGTTTGCGTTGATGTAGTCGGTGTGTTTGGAGTCCTTCCCTGCCAGCGGCTGCAGCTTCACCCTGCTGTGGTCATCTGGAGGGGAAAGCATCCATCATTAGTCATATAATAATAATATTTATTACACGGGTCTTCTCAATGCCATGGAACGCTCCGTTCAGTTGCATGGGCCCTTCACAACTTCCGGCAGTGAATTATATTTGATAATTCACCATTGCTCAGTATAATTGACCGCTGTCAAGGAAAACAAAGGATTTTTTGCCTCTAATGACGTCTTTAGTATCACTCCGCAAGTAGTCCGGTAACTTGTCAACCCCAACATCTTCGGTTGCTAAGCGATGTCTTTGGCGGATTATTTCTCTGCTGATCAACACTACGAATGCTGGTAACAAATAAATTGTAAAAAGACACACCATGTGAAGTTATTTTTTCGTATTGGCAAGTAGCCGTGTAATAAGCGGGATAATGTGTAGAACATTTTGCCGGTCATTATCGAAAATAAGCCCGTTCAGGCCGAAGCAAGACACCTCCGCTGCGCGTTGGTGTCCTGTTCGCCCTGTCGGGGGCTTACTTTCCCAATAATGACCGGCATTCTATACATTATCCCTTACATATTCTTCTCCTACTGTTCCTACTTTATAAAACGACGTCGTGCTGGCCAACTGGAGGACATTCAGCGAGTCAGAATGGACCCCCAGTTCCCAATCGTGTGGCTTACTGTTTATTACTCCAAACACCTTCAGACACAAGGCCAGGGGGGAAGACACAAGGCCAGGGGGGAAGACACAAGGCCAGGGGGGAAGACACAAGGCCAGGGGGAAGACACAGGCGGCTGTAATTATTCACTCTTTGGTCTGCATTCTGGAGGTCACAAGGCATCAGCCGTTGGAAACGCTTTGGGAAAACAATAGTGCTGCTGTTCCCCGTCTAATGGACCAATCAGAACAGGGCATCCTGTCCGCTTGTAATGGGCCACACAAATTGATCCATTCACTCCACAGAGTTTAGTTGATCCATAGTGCTGGTGGAGAGGTGGTGCGAAGGTGGTGTTGGGTGGTGTTTTAACTCACAGGCCATGATGTTGATGTAGCGGTTCTTGTGTCTGTTGTCGGGGTGGTTGGAGCGGTCTGAGGTCAGCTTCATATCCGCCGTGCACCGCTGGACCTCCTGGGGAGACAAGGTCACGGTGAGCTCAGAGGTAGGCCACATTGAAGGTCACAGTAAGGTCACAGTGAAGGTCACAGTGAGGTCACAGTGAGGTCAACGTGAAAGTGACAGTGAGGCTCACAGTGCTCCAGTTTGAGGACGCCCTGAGCACAGCGCTCCCATCAGCTTCATCATTTCACCTTCATCACATCACATTCATCACGGCTGCAGAACGCATCTGATCTGATCTTAGATTGGAGCATCGTGTGTGTGTGTGTTTGTGTGTGTGTGTGTGTGTGTGGGTGTGTCTGTTTGCATGCGTGTGCGTGCCTGCGTGCGGACGTGATTGTGGGTGCAAGCCAACAAAATGAACCAAATTAATGATGGTAAGTAAATTAATGAAGCAATACAAGAAGTGAATAATAATGAGCTGCCGAGGAGGAGAATGGGAGCAGGCAGGAGTTCTGCTGCTGAAACTCTAATATTTCACTCAAGTTGCCAAGCTGTGCAGACACTGTAGGAAACGGATAACACAAAGAGAGAGAGACACACACACACACGCACACACACATACACACACAAATACAAACACACACACAAATACACACACACACCATACATCACTGTCGGAATAGCTGGTTAATTACCTCTACGATTAATTTGATATTTCTTTGCGGCTAGCGTGCTAGTGAGGATGATTTGTTTGTCAGTGTCAGCAGAGTTCAGTATAAACGATGACTAACCAAGAGAAATGTGTTCTGGCCCGTGGGTCTAATGAAAGCCTGACTGCTGAGAGGGCTAACTGGCCTGTCGCTCGGACCACAAGGCCGACTGCAGCCAGCTGTTCCCCACCCTGACACAGTGTTTCACTGGTTACTCCACCCGGCAGAACGCTCCCAGCACTTAGTCCAGACCTCATCTCTCTCTCTCTCTCTCTCTCTCTCTCTCCTGGCCCCCCCCCTGGGTATCTTTTGTCTGGTTCAGGTCCCAGCCTCTAGTCAGTCCCCCATAGGGTGGACCGAGGAAGGCTCCCCAAGACAGACACCAAGAGGCTCTGAAAGACCGAGGCTTCCCAGAATGAAACGGGGAACTTGGACTACACAGAGAACCAAGTAGTGAAGCTGAGAGAGTCAAATCAAATTAGAGCTGTGTTCTTTATCTTTCTTTACCCAATCAGATAGCAAGGAGCAGGCAAACTTTATTTTAAAGAGCATTTCCCAATTTCCTGTCTGAGATGAATAAAGTTAATCTTAGAAGGACATAAGTAAAAAAGACAAGGACATAGTGGCATGATGCTGTGAGGAGGCTCCATGACCTCACTGGTCCTACAGAACCAGATCTTTATAATAATCGACATACTCAGGTCTGCTGTTAGATGTTCAGCATTTGCTTTGCTTATGATACCAAACTTTGTTTCGGTAAATTATGGATGCAAAATGTATAAAACAATCCAAATGCACTAATGCACTAATGATACGATGGACAGCTCTGTTGTGGTTTGGAGGAGAAGGTGACACTACATCATCCCTTGATGACTATTGGCGGTGCAGGTCTCAGCATATGTAGGGGAGGGTATCGTTTATGTGGGTCAGCAGGGGAAATGCACCACTAATCCTGCTACTGTCCACCACCAGGGCCTATCAGTAAACCCTCCAGTCCGCTGATCCATGTTCCCACGCCCCCACCAGTCACTCATTAGCATATGACAACATGAAGAGGGCCAGCAAACACAGCTCGGATAGCAGACCCTGCTCATACCAGCCCAGTTTGATAAGCCTGGACGCTCCCCTGCCAGGCAGGCTACATGTGAGGGCTGACTGGGGAGATTATAGCGTGGGTGTTCATTGAGGGGCTGTACAACGTGATCATTAACCAATGTCGTAAAATTCTCCCACAACATTCACTACTTAATTCATGTCTTCAGTAGTGAGGTGACAATATTATGATGTTATACAGTTTGAGAAGTCTAAATCCAATTCAAATTATAAGTACAAACTCAGTTTATCGAATCAGTTTTT
>NC_136945.1:1890000-1905000 GCF_949987615.1 Pollachius pollachius | reverse complement strand
AAACAACAACAGAACAACCACAAAGCCACACACCCAGCTGAGTGTGTTCAGCGAGTGAGCAGGTGTTATTCTCTGAGGAAGCTAGTCATTACCATGTGGAGGCTCTGCTAAATGTTACATTAGACAACGTGACAATTGAATCAGAGAATAAGAAGGGACCCAAAAAAATCAAAAGCAAACATACACATTCATACACACACACACAAGCACCCAAACACACACCCTCAACACAGACAGGCTGTCTGATGATCTCCCCAGATGTATGGCAGGACGGAGGCTGTTTTGGGTTTCAGTGTCACATGGTCTAGGGCCTGCTTGGGGGCTGCCTGACAACACGTAGACCGCTGGGCTCAGTCTGGTCCTCTGAGGAGGTGCTACACCTTATTATTATGGGTTGGCGACCATGGAGACCAGCTTACAAACAGGCCATACCTCATATCCCATGGAGGGCAGAACAGTGTCCTGGTTAGGTAGGATGTTCTTCTAACCCGATACATAAAGAAGTCAACACTACTTCTATTTCATTATCATTATAATTATTGTAATGAAATCGACAACATTTAATTTGAACACTTTATAATTTACACTTTACACTTTGTAATTTATATTGTTTATACCGTCTGTTTTGCTTGCCCTGTTAGTCTTTAATTTAGCATTTACTTTAGTATTTACCTTAGCGTCTATTTTTGTTTTTATTAGCACTTTGTAGAGCTGTGCAACCAAAAAGTCACTCGTCCTACCTGTACTTCACGCAGATCATAGAGCAGAAGGCATTCATCCTAGTGAGCCAGGAGAGGCAGAGAGAGCAGCTTCATGTCACCAGACTCACGCACAGAGTCAGAGAGAAACCACCGCAAGGCCAGGACGGGGAGGGAGGGCAGCTGAGACATCATGGGGGAGTTCCTCTCTCTCTCTCTCTCTCTCTCTCTCTCTCTCTCTCTCTCTCTCTCTCTAACTCCACCTCTTCAACTTCACCGTTGTATATTTTTCCTGACACAAACACACGCTCACAGACAAGCAGGGAATGACTCACAAGTCAGTTACTTAGGGATCGTCAAGGTTCTGGGCATGTTGTGTGTGTTGTGTGTGTGTGTGTGTGTGTGTGTGTGTGTGTGTGTGTGTGTGTGTGTGTGTGTGTGTTGTGGAGGGAGGGGGGAGGGTTTGGGAGCAGAGGAGTGTGCATTGATTACTTTCAGCCAATCACCATGCGGTGGGGGAGGGACTAGTAAGTCTGACCTGAGCTTTGCTCCTCGAGAGGATTAGATTACCCAACGCGCCAACACCACCTGTCATCAGATCTCCTGGTGAGTGCATGTGTGTGTGTGTGTGTGTGTGTGTCTGGATCACACACACACACACACACACACACACACACACACACACACAAACACTCAGCCCCATGTGTGAGAAGCATAGTGTGAAAAAAAAGCACCTTGCTAATGGGATCCTCCTCTATGTTATTCTTAGTGTGGATCGCTAGCACCACCCTCCAGCAGACAGGTGGAGGTTCATAGAACCACCCTCCAGCAGACAGGTGGAGGTTCATAGAACCACCCTCCAGCAGACAGGTGGAGGTTCATAGAACCACCCTCCAGCAGACAGGTGGAGGTTCATAGAACCACCCTTCAGCAGACAGGTGGAGGTTCATAGAACCACCCTCCAGCAGACAGGTGGAGGTTCATAGAACCACCCTCCAGCAGACAGGTTAAAGATAATGTTTACTTCAATTAAGAAGAGCAATTAGGATTATGCAATGCAAATCGGGTTTCAATAATTAATATATCCTTACGTTCTGGACCCATTGTGAACACAAATAAAGCCCAAGGCTATTTCACTGTAAACTGTGTGTGAGTGTGTGTTTGTGCGTGTGTGTGTGCATCTGTGTGTGTGTGTGTGTGTGTGTGTGTGTGTGTGTGTGTGTGTGTGTGTTTCTGTGTGTGTCTATGTATGTATGTGTGTGTGCATGTCTGTGTGTGTTTCTGTGTGTGTGTGAGAGCAGCACCTCACAGATGTCTTTTGTTGAGCTGTGGCTAAAGTAACAATTATTCCAAAACAAGGCCTCTCTCTATAACACAGCCTCTCTCACCTGAGGCTTTCTGCTCTTTTACTCGTCAATTCTCAAAAGAAAATAAAATATATAAATATAAAGGTTTAATTTCATCATACAAGGTTAATTACAACACAGACCGTATTTTCTGGAGAGGACAGGTGGAGAACCAAACGGCCCTTTTGGACTGAGACCGGAATAAGCAAGAGTTGTGGCATCACTGCCGGCCTCCAGTTCAAGCCGAGGTGCCTGCTAGCCTGCTAGCTTGTTTGTCTGCTAGCCTGCTAGCCTGTTTGTCTGCTAGCCTGCAAACCTTCTAGTCTGCTAGCCTGCTGACCTGCTAACCTAGTAGCCTGCTAACCTGCGAGCCTGTCAGTCTACTAGCCAGCTAACCTTCTAGCCTGCTAACCTGCCAGCCTGCCAGCCTGCTAAATTGCTAGCCTGCTAACCTGCTAGCCTACTAGCTTGCCAGACTACTAGCCTGCTAACCTGCTAGCCTACTAGCCTGCTAACCTTCTAGCCTGCTAACCTGCTAGCCGACTAGCCTGCTATCCTGCTAGCCTACTAGCCTGCCAGCCTACTAGCCTGCTAGCCTGCCAGCCTACTAGCCTGCTAACCTGCTAGCCTGCTAGCCTGCTAACCTGCTAGCCTGCCAACCTACTAGCTTGCCAGCTTACTAGCCTGCTAACCCGCTAGCAGGGACCACACCGAGGTAAAGCAGCCCAATGGATTTCAACAGGGAGCGTATAGCTATTTAGTCAAATTAATTATCGAGATTCCCAAAGCAGCACGAGGAACGTGAGAGCGGGAACTGAGTTGTTATCAACTGAACTGGAAAATTAATTAGACTTGTTTAATCAAGAGTTAAAATGTGTAACCAGGGCGATGTAATCTTCCTGTTTAACCCACCAACCAGCATATCCCTTCTGACTGCCCTCAGACGGCCAGTCTCCTCGTCTCTCTCATCTACCACCTCTTCTAATCTCAGCACATTCGCTAATAGAAATAGATTAAAAAGTAAGGGTAAAAAATTTCATAAGGCAGGATAAAAATAAATCAATTGATAGTGACAGTGATAGTGATAGTAGCATTGGCATTCAATGGCAGGGTGTTAAGAGTGTACTGAATGTGGTTCTATATAGAACGTCAGTGTACAGCCCACTGGGGTTTGTTGGTGGCCACAGGCAGTAGGTGTTGAAGGGTAACATGGAGGACATCTTGAGCCAGCTAGTGTTATCATCACAATAACATTCAGGAAGTTGGCCCTGATAAGATACGGAGGCTTCAGTATTAACAAATACAACTTGTTTGCACTACGAAAGCAAAAACCAATGCAAAGGACCACGGGCAGGAATCGTACCCGGGTTGGTGCGGTCAGGACTGAGCCTTAATGGTACGCTCTACACGTGAAACACCGGGGCGCCCCTATATTATAGGATTTTATATGAAAAAAGTACAACTGAGAAATGTGAACGTTACATCGCTTTTTATCCAGAAAAGCTGCAGCTCCCTGGTTTACTTGTGTTTGATTAAAGAACAGGCTTTGTGTTTCCGTCCATTCTTTACTTTCTATGGTTAGTTTGCCTAAAGCTAGTCTGCCCGCAGTGCAGGTGATTTGGTTTAAAGGTCAACCGCACTACAACTCTTCTCCTAGCGACTCCTCCTGACTGCATGCTTTGGTTCTCCATCTGTAAGTCCCTTTAGATAAAAGCATCTGCTGAACAGCCTTATGGTTTATTTCATTTCATTCACATTCATATCGTTTCCTCCGCTGTGGTTTCGGAGAAGATAACAATAAGATGATAGTAGACGTCCCCGGGGCCCGAGGGCCCGCCGGGCGCTGCAGAGGCTTCTTACCTCCAGTAGACCAGCACGGCAAGCATCAGGAAGAGGCAGAGCAGGGTCAGGGTGGAGGCCAGCGCCAGCGGGGCCAGCCACTCCACACGGGCCAGCCCTCCACCGGGGCCCCCGGGCCGGGCCTGGTGGGTGGCCAGGCTGGGTCGGTCTGCAGGACCAGCAACACAGGAGAGAGGTGTTAGGAGGACGGTCAGAGTTCACTCATTTCAACGTCACAAAGCTCGCCGAGGCTGAGGTTGAACCAAAGATGGAGAGGTACATGGGCTTTCTGCTCAGCCTGAACCTGCAGTTACAGCGAGTTACAGCAAGCTGCACTATATTGAACAATTTCTACTACTGCATCTCCCTTTATAACCTTCGTATAGTCCTTTCTCTTATTCCTCGGCTGACATTGCACTTTCCCTTTGTTTGATGTGAAGACTGCTTTGACAATGTCAATGTTTATTTTCCATGCAAATAAAGTTCTCTTGAGGGCTGCGGTAGGAATAGTATTCAATCAACTTTTAGTTTAAATGTTACAATTATCACATTATAAACTGCACACATACATTCCAGTTTTTACTAGTGTTGACACAGCAGATACAACAAAAGGTTAAATAGGAATAATCCCTAAACATCATTTTGATAGAACAATCACGCCACCACTCGCACACTATCAAGGATGTCGGTTAGCACCTAGCGTAACCAAGGACAACGCAGCCGCCCCATGCACCTCTATGCCCCAGTCAGCAGCTAGCTCCTTCAAAACCCTGAGCACCAGTAAACCACCAGCACCACCACCATGACCCTCACTGCCCTAACCACCACCACCAGCCCCACTACACAAAAAATGTTCAAAGCAGGCTATGCGTGATCATGTGTGCATGTGCTTCCTTGCAGCACAGGCAAATGTAAACCAACACACAGAAACACGCAGCCACTCAGGCAATGTGCAGCAGCAGCAGTGAAACCCACATTAGCCTCACACTTGAGCGGGCGAGCTACGCCCACTGACAGAGACAAACACAAGGTTTCCTCATTATAAAGGAGCAACAATTTGCTCCCTTGCAGCCGTGTCTGGCCTGAGAGCCACGGCCCTCTCACACGGTGGGAGAGGAAACAATAAGAGACACTTGGAGGGAGAGAGGCATCGGAAAATAGGTAGAGCACGCATGAAGAGATAGGAGGAGAGAGAGAGAGAGAGAGAGAGAGAGAGAGAGAGAGAGAGAGAGAGAGAGAGAGAGAGACAGAGAGAGAGAGAGAGAGAGAGAGAGAGAGAAAGAGAGAGAGACGGCGTGGGAGAGAAAGAGAGAGAGAGAGAGAGAGAGAGAGAGAGAGAGAGGGACCAAGAGGGTGTCGGATTAGGAAGAAGAAGAGATAAAGAAGAGGATTGATGATGAAGATGAATATGATGATGATGGTGATGATGATTATGGTGATGATGATGATGATGATGATGATGATGATGATGATGATGATGTTGGTGATGATGATGATGATGATGATGATGATGATGATGATGATGATGATGATGATGATGACGACAATTATGGTGATGATGATGATTATGGTGTGGTAATGAGGATTATGGTGATGGTGATGATAAAGAGAGCAATGTGTGGTGAACATGGGAAAAAGATAGTCTTAAGAGCTCATTCGTAATAAACACGATGTGCTAGTTCAGCATGCTAACTGCGCCAAACACAGAGCAGCCCCCCTTCTGGTCACCTGGGGGCCTCACAGAGCAGTAGATAAGCAGTAGGTAAGCAGGAGCGTCGTTCACCTGGGGGACCTCGGGAGACACTGGAGAACCTTGGAGAAGACAGACTTCTAAATAGTCAGGGATGGTACCTTCTAACGTGTGTGTCTGTGTGTGAGCGTGTGTGTGTCAGTGTGTGTGTGTATATGCGTGTGTGAGAGTCTATGTGTGTGTATGCGTGTCAGTGTGTGTGTGTATATGTGTGTCTGTGTGTGTGCGAGTGTATGTGTATGTGCGTGTGTGTGTATGTGTGTGTGTGTATGTGTGTATGTCTGTGTGTGTGTGTGTGTGTGTGCGCGGGCGTGCGTGAATGCGTGTGTGTGTATATGTGTCTATGTGTGTGTTTGTTCACCAAACACCGGGGAACTCACAGGGTGGTCCTATTTGTTAGACTATGGAGTCATATCGTCAATGGCAACACTTGTTGTGAGCTCTGGAGGTAACTAAAGGCCGGGCCGCAGTATTTCTTCATCCATTCCACATCAGGGGCTTAAAGCCGAACTCACCATGAGGCTAATGACTCTTATCATGATGACAGAGGAGCGTTCTGCTCTGGGTGAACATGCTCTCTACTACTACTTGGATTGCTTTCAAAGTGGTTCCCTGCAGAGCCAGTGCTCCCTTCCTGAGCATATGGGCCACAGCACTGGTGAAGTGGTAAAGAACCAGTGAGCAGTAGGAGGACGGAGAAGCACAGCCATGTGACAGTACGTCTGGAGAAACAGGCCGTCAAATAGGATTGCTATGCAGTAGACCAAATAAATATCAGATATAGTAGCGGACTGAATGAACCCATTAGTATGACTGATCCATCCCTGTCAGAGCTACGTCTACATTTATGTGAGTGACAACACTGACCAATGAGCCAATGAGAATAGGGCCAAATCATTCTACATTTAGAAAGCATCCAACCAAAGAATCCCAGACCTAGTTATCTCCAAAGCCACGCCCCCAAAACCCGCGACTAGCTTGCTAGCTTTAGCAACAGCTGATCAGCCTTGAGGAAGATTCCGGTGCTGACCAAATAAGTCCACAGGGGGGGTGGACGCAGGAAGACAGGCAGGTAGGTAGACAGACAGATAGGTAGACAGACAGGTAGACAGACGGGTAGGTAGACAGACAGGTAGGTAAGTAGACAGACAGGTAGGTAGATAGTCAGGTAGACAGACAGACAGGTAGACAGACAGACAGACAGGTAGGTAGGAAGACAGGTGGGTAGACAGAAAGGTAGGTAGACAGACAAGTAGGTAGACATTGCTGTCGAAAGCTTAAGAAGATTTCAACCAATCTGACTTATGCTCTAACCAGCTCTACGTATGAGGCGTACCTGATATGACGTAGGGCTCATGAACGGAAGAGGATGAGACCACTTTCCAAGTGCCCAAGGTTTGTCTTACAGCAGGTCATATTTTGATCCCCAATGTCTGCAAGAAGGCCTAGCCCCTAGCTGCTCCTTCACGACATCCCAGTTCACAGTTAGCTTTTGGAAAAGCTACCTGTGAACTGGATAGTGAACAGACTGAGCTAACTGAGTTAAGGTGTTGTATGTAATAGCAGAGAAGCTCCACCCCCAGAAAGGAAGGACTGCCTTCTTACCACTTCCCTTGAGTAACGAGGACCAAAAAAGGGCCTTTCATCAGCATGAAGTACAAAAAGCGATCGGGGAAAACTCTGCAAGCATACTTCAGCACAACTGTTTCCATCGCCAACAAGCTGTGTTTTGATTAGCATAGCAGAGAGAAGAGGCAGCGATCTAAACCTAAGTACACCTCCACGCCACGCGGGGCACCCTGGGGACAGAGTTGATGGGGTGATGTCCCGCTCCCCACCCAATATGTGGATGTGCTTAATGTCCCGTACCGACTGGCCGGCTGAATCCCTGCTCACGGCCCCCCTGACAAACCCCTTGGGCTCTGGAGTCAAACAGAGTCGCTTGCTATGCCTCCTGATCTCCTCCTCTGGACGTCTCTGCTGGGGCCCTCTGCTCTGGGCTCAACCCCATCCACTGGACCCTTCAGCCATTAGACCCTCCCTCCCGAGGGCCCCATCCCACTGTCAAGGTTCATTAACACCACATTGGACCACACCGGATCTAAGCGGCATTAAGTTAACACGAAACACTCGCGATGCGGTACATTACAGGAGCCTGCAGCGGTCTCCGGCCTGCTGTGGGGACCAGGATTTCTCTCTCTAATGTCTAGAATCACATTGTAGTGAACGTGAAAGGGCGGAGCGGCTGGCTTCTTACCGGTGTGGATGGAGAAGGGCCAGTGGCTTCTGTTCCTGGCCGGGCCGGGGCCCCGCGTGGCCAGCAGGTGGTCATCAGGGAGGGAGTAGTCCGCTGTCTCGGACCCTGCATTGCGCTCTGGAGCAGTGGCGACGACGACCAACGTTGCGCTCGTAGCCGTGGCCTGGTCCTCCACACCAACAGGGGGTGCTGTGGCGTCAGAAGAGTCCCAGGACCCCCCTGACCTGCCCGCCGCCCGGTCTTTCTCCTTGGCCGTGGAGGCGGGCGTGGTGCCGGGCGGCTCCTTCATCACCGCTGCTCTGCCACCACCGCCAGCCAGCTCCTCCACACAACCCGCTCGTCGTTTCTTCTCCTTCTTTGGCAACTTCTCCCCCTCATCCTCCTCCTCGTCATCCTCGTCCTCCTTGTCCTCCCCCTCCCTCTTGCCCCTCTCCCCACCGCCACCACCCTGCTCCCCGTCCTCCGCTATGTCTCCCCCATCTTTGGTCCGGGCCACGGCCGCCGTGCTGCTCGCCGCGTGGTCCTGGCCACCCGACGCCTCCGTGTAAGTCTGTGGCGGGCTAGCGCTAGCGCCGGTGCTAGCGGAGGAGGAGGCAGAGGATGTGGAGGCGTGGCCACGGGTGGTGCTGCCTGCCGGAGCCGCTGGGGCCCGGGTGGGCCACACGGAGCTGGGGAAGGAGGAGATGACCCCGCCGCTGAAGCCCAGTCCCGCCAGCAGGGTGCTGGTCACCACCGACGCCACAGTGGCCTGGCTGCCGCTGGATGAGGGCCCGATGCCCGTCGCCATGGAGACGAAAGAGAAGGGCAGCCCCGACGAGGTCCAGGTGGAGGAGCCCGAGGAGATGGGGGCCATGTCGGCGGAGGAGGCCGGGGAGACGGTGGGCTGGGACGGGGACAGAGACCAAGAGAGACCCTTAGGGACCAAGAGAGACAAGAGGGACGGAGAGAGACTGAGAGAGACCGTGAGGGACTGTGAGAGATAAGAAATACCGTGAGAGACCATGAGAGACCATGAGAAAATAGAGAATGTGAGATACAGAGAGTGACCAAGGGAGACTGTGAGAGACAGAGAGAGATCAAGAGAGACAGAGAGGAACCTTTATCCAGCTGGAAAGGACTTCCACTGGGGACAACACATGAAAGGGTGGCTCAACCCACTGGACCTCGCCTACCATTCCAGTCTTCACGATCCGGGTGCCCTCGAAGATCCGGGTGGTGTTGGCTGGAGAGGAACACAGCGGCAGACCCAGGAATACGTGGTTAGAAGCAGTCGCTATTCAATACCGCCATAAGAACTTCTTCAGTGTGACTTCTTCAAAGCCAAACACTGGCTCTCTAGAAGGCTAAACCTGGCCCTGGCTTTTGGCCCTGCTGTCTGCTTTTTGAATACTGTGAGTGCACGTGTGTTTCTATGTGTGCGTGTGTGTGCACGCATGCATGTGTGTGTCTGTTTGTGAATGGGAATTTTGCGCCCTTGTGAAGGTGTGTATGTTTGTTTGTGTGGGTGTGTGTGTAATAGTGTGTGGCTTTGTGTGTGTCATATTGTGTGTGTTTATGTGTGTGTGTGTGTGTGTGTGTGTGTGTGTGTGTGTGTGTGTGTGTGTGTGTGTGTGTGTGAGTGATATTGTATATGTTTTTGTTTGTATTAGATAATGTTTATGTTTGTGTGTGTGAGTGTGTGTGAGTGATATTGTGTATGTTTGTGTGTCTGAGTGTGTGTGTGTGTGTGTGTGTGTGTGTGTGTGTGTGTGTGTGTGTGTGTGAGATTCTGTGTGTGTGAGTGATAGTGTGTGTGTGTGTGTGTGTGTGTGAGTGTGTGTGTGTGCGTGTGAGAGTGCGTACCTCTGAAGAGCATGCTTTGGCTGAAGTCGCTGCGCATGTCATTGGTGCAAACGGACTGGACCCGAAACAGGTAGAGCACATCAGGAGAGACTGGAGAGATGACTGCCTCCTGACGCACACACAAGAACACACACACACACAAGAACGCACGCATGCACGCACCCACGCGCACACACACACACACACACACACACACACAGACACACAGACACACACACATTAAATCAGAAATCATTCACTTGAGCAGCCAATCTCAGTTCTCACCCTGATTGAACTCGTATCCCAGAGACTGAGTAAATATAAATAAAAAGATGAAATCCAAGAACACACATAAACATTCTAAAAGCACAAACTCGTATCAGAGTGCTGTGATTCATCACTTTTCACAATATTATATCATTTTAATATAACCATATATTCCTGGTGTTAGAGGACAGATCAATGTTAGCCGAATCAAATATTAAAGAACTATATAATACTATATGAATTTATATATTTTTATTTTTTTTAAAAAAAAATTTTTTACGAAACTAGCAAAAGAATGAAGGAGCTAAATTCCGCTAACTGAAACTGAGGAGGAGGAAACCAGAACCTGAAAGGAGCGGAGCAACGGCCTGCTTCCTGGTATGTTCCTGTGATGTTCTAATGCAGAAACACTCATTGGTGAGCCACATGATGGAGCTTTCTGGGGAGTATTTTAACAGTGGCCATGGCCAAGCTCTCCACGTTGGCGATCTGAAACGTCTACAGACACTTTGTGGAGGGCCATTAGAGTCCGGGACCGAAGACCTGAGCCTGGTTCCCACAGGCGCCGGGAGGAGAGTCATTCTCCATCTCCATTCTCCTGGCTGAGCTCGTGTGAGCCCCACTACAGATGCTGCCTCCATCCACATGATTGGTCGAAGCAGTGATGAAGTGAAAGTGGGCCAAACGCCAGATTTCAGTTTTCTTTCAGACATGGGATTATAAACCAGATTTGTAGAACTAAAACAAGCTTACCCTATACCCATTACCCACTACCCTTACAGAAATATTAGTCTTCGGCAGCGTGAAATCGGAAAGTCACAAGCAAGCAATATATCTCGCCCATTTTTTCCTTCTATATTAACCAATCAGCCATCAATTTAATTTACTGCTGCTCATCACGTCTTGCACGGGGTTCAGTTATCTAAACCAATGTGTTTGGAGACATATCTTAAAGATATATGTAAATATTATTTCGTATAATATTTGTATTGCCAAGGCCCCCGATGAATCAAAAGTGAGAGCACAGTTCCCTGCTCACAAATATTGTCTGTCCTGCATTTTGCTTCCCAGCACCTTCCTCCGGAGAAGGAGGGAGAGAGTTATCTGTTTCCAAGTAAGCAACCACAGTCTCAGGGGCTGTGAACACGGTGAAGTGAATGACTCTACCCACGGACTCCCGGTCATCGATCTGGGCACACACCCTGACGTCATTACAAGAGAGGCTCGATTTAAATCACGTTGGACTAATGTATCGCACAAGGAGTGAATGGAATGGACTGCTCGACCACTGCCGATGTGCAGAATATCTGTGTCAGGTGGTTTAGGAACTAATGTGCTCTGTTCCTAGTGCGTTAGAAATTCTTTAAGGAGCCAGTGAAACCACTGTATCAGCTGGAATTCGAACAATATGATATTCAAAATGTGTTGTGGGATGAGATTTTTAAGAAAGAGGGGGGTTATCTTATCCCCATAGTTACGACAAATGCCAACTTTCTGACACTTTTAGTCCTGTTTTTGTGTATGAGCTTGATGTTGTATATGATATTCACACCGCAACGTTATACTATGAGTCTGGGAAGCCTTATCCACAGATGCGGGTATTAAATAAATTGTTGCTCAGACGGAGCTTCACCATCCACACACACCGTGGCATTATAATAATAACGTATATAAATGTTAAGAAAAGCCCAACTTTCTCGCAGACACCGCAGTCCACCACTGCCCAGACAGAGCTCCACACGTCCACACAAACTGCGCCGCCGCCGTGACATCTGGGTGCCTCTTAAAAGGCAGTCAGACGTCACGAACAGAACGCCCCCTGCGTTCAGCAAAGTGGAACAGTCACATTGTGTTTTGGGGAAAATCGCACAAATGTATTTTCTCTACATTGGGAACTAATTTCAGCTACTGTGATAAATTGGCATAGATTACGATGTTGAAGACTAATCATTATTTAAAACAAAAACGAAAATGTTTTTTGGTTCACTAGCCCTTTAAGAGAACTGAGGATGAGAATGCTTCATCAGCATTCAAACAGAGCTGTTGAACTAACCCTAACCCTAACCCTTAACACCTTGGCCAGTCAGGTAAATAAGACAGCTCTCACACATTTTTGGACTTGGTTGCAGAAGTTGAAAGCTGTGCAACTTCTCTCTGATTCACAGGAGATGAGGTTAGTGTTTCCCGGCCCCGGGCCTTGTGAATTGTGTCTTTTTATTCCAGAACCTCTTTTGATTTGATCGTCAGTCCCACGAGAGGACGGGTTGGAATATGCGCAGGAATAAAAGCGCTGATGAAAGCAGAAAAAAGGAGGAAAGTATAAAAAACACGAAAGAAAGAAGGAAAGAGGTGGATGGAGGAAAAGGTTTGAGATTGTGTGTCCATGCATGTCGGTGCATGTGTCTGTGTGTGTGCGTGTGTGTGTGTGTGTGTGGGGGGGAGTGCATGTATGAGCGTGCATGTATGTAGGAGGGAGGTTCTTCCCCTGTCCCAAGGTCATGGGAACTGCTCCCCTGCAGCTCTCAAACAGATCCATTAGTATGCTGCTGCTGGCTGGAGGTGGCTGTTCCTCACCTCCTCACCTCCTCCTATCCTCCTCACCTCCTCCTCCTAGTCCCCTCCCTGTAAGGAGCTGGAGGTGGCTCCTCTTCACCTCCTCCTCACCTTCTCCTCACCTCCTCCTCCTAGTCCCCTCCCTGTAAGGAGCTGGCTGCTCAGTGGGAGACTGCTCTGACACTGTACTACCATAAGGACTAACACTGCATACGATGCGAAGGGCCTATTCTGAATCCCGGGAGGACAGTTTGGGTGTCAGAAAGTATGGTATTGGTTTTCATTTGTACCATGTACAAATGAAGCTATGTAAGTGTGTAAATGCAAAATGTAACCATCACACAGTTGATTCTTTATATTGTGTGGGTTTCTGTGTTGTTATCAAGTCCACGATATGTTTGATGAGTTTTATTGGCTAAATGTTGTGTCTTTATCTAAAATACTTACTTAAATACTTTTCTGTAACTTGTTTCAAAACAAAAAGGTTACAGAAAATACCTGTCTGTGTGTGCATAATGCACGTGTGTGTGTGTGTGTGTGTGTGTGTGTGTGTGTGTGTGTGTGTGTGTGTGTGCGTGTGTGTGTGTGTGTGTGTGCATGCGTGTGTTTATGCGTGCATGGGTGTGTATATGTGTGCTTCATGCATGTGTGTGTCCATGTGCATGCACGTGTGTGTTTGTTGAGTGTGCATGCGTGTGTGTGTCTGCGTGCGTCATGTGTGTGCGTGCATGCGTCATGTGTGTGCGTGCATGCGTCATGCGTGTGTGCGTGCGGTCTCACCAGCTTGTGCCGTGCGTCGGTGAGGTGCGTCTCCTCATAGCTGTCGTCGTGGGTCGTCCAGCTGTAGGACACCAGGAAGTGCAGGATGGGGGGGTGGTAGGTGGCCTCGGGCCGCGCCCAGCGCACCACCAGAGCGCTGGAGTTCAGGTGGCGCACCTTCATGTTGATGGGCGCGCTGCTGCACACTGTGGGAGAGGCAGCGTTACACCACCCGTACTCTACACCACCTTCATGTTGATGGGCGCGCTGCTGCACACTGTGGGAGAGGCAGCGTTACACCACCCGTACTCTACACCACCTTCATGTTGATGGGTGCACACTGTGGGAGAGGCAGCGTTACACCACCCGTACTCTACACCACCTTCATGTTGATGGGTGCACACTGTGGGAGAGGCAGCGTTACACCACCCGTACTCTACACCACCTTCATGTTGATGGGTGCACACTGTGGGAGAGGCAGCGTTACACCACCCGTACTCTACACCACCTTCATGTTGATGGGTGCACACTGTGGGAGAGGCAGCGTTACACCACCCGTACTCTACACCACCTTCATGTTGATGGGCGTGCTGCTGCACACTGTGGGAGAGGCAGCGTTACACCACCCGTACTCTACACCACCTTCATGTTGATGGGTGCACACTGTGGGAGAGGCAGCGTTACACCACCCGTACTCTACACCACCTTCATGTTGATGGGTGCACACTGTGGGAGAGGCAGCGTTACACCACCCGTACTCTACACCACCTTCATGTTGATGGGCGCGCTGCTGCACAATGTGGGAGAGACAGCGCATGGTCACTCTACCACACCTTTACTCTACACCAAAGAAACACAGAGAGAGATTCAACCTTAAAGTAAGGACCATTCAAAGATACAAGCAGGAGAAATTATGAGTACCAGTATATGATTAAATATGTGATAGAGCGGGCTACACTCTTAATGAGCAGGGAGGAAAAAGCGAGAGAGCGAGAAGCGAGAGAGAGAGAGAAAAAGAGAGAGCGAGAGAGTGAGAGAGAGAGAGATCATTGATTGAGGAAATAGGGCAGCAAGGCTTATGATGCCAATATATTCTGAACTATTGTAACAAACAGCAGAGCAGGGGGGGAGGACAAATGATGCACAGACAGACAGATAGATGGAGAGCGAGATACAGAGAGAACAGACTGACAGACAGACAGCGAGACAGACAGAGAAGGAGATTCAGAGAGAAAAAACAAACAGAGAGAAGGAGAGAGAGATAGAGACTCTAAAGACAGCCAGAGAGACAGACACACGGAGACCAAGATAGAGACAAGAGACACACAGACGGAGAGACAAACAGACAGTGAGCAAGGTAGTGAGAGAACAGACAGACAGAGAGACAGACAGATGGAGAGCGGGGCAGAGAGAGAGAACAGAGGAGAGGAGCTGGCCGAGCGGAGTTGGACCGTAATGGTCTATTCATATTACTGAGTGACTCAAGAGTGAGTGAGTCACCAGCAACATTCACACGCATATACACACACGTTACAACCCCATGGGCACACACACCCACACATGAACACACTCACACACACATGAAGACACACACACACACACACACACACACACGCACACACACACACACACACACACATACACACACACACACACACACACACACACACACACACACACGCACACACACACACACACACACACTTACAC